>NC_073745.1:210624224-210741196 GCF_029784135.1 Toxorhynchites rutilus septentrionalis | reverse complement strand
TGATTTTTGTGGTAACCCTACCCGTACCATCAATAACGAGCAATTAATACATTCGTTTCTTCTAATTTTCAACTTATTTGGTATAAATAAGCCATCCACGATTTGAACCCCCATCACTTCGCGTTTGCTGGTCATAGGAGCAACATCGTTGCTGGCGAGTGTCGAGTACATGGAGTACAGAATCTTTCCACTGATGGAATGGAATGAAACCACAGTTGCGACCGAATAAGCAAGCACAACACAACGAGCGGACATCACTCACAACGAGCGGACATCACTCATACCTAATGTTGATTTCACACACTTATACACACACAGCTCGATACAAAAAAAGAAGGCCTTTGCATCAAATTGTGCTACGACAAAAGAGGCGCATACGGGAAATTTTTGTGCTCAGTCGTGCGGATATGAAAGAGTATCCAGAATTTTGAAATATGGACATTAGGGTGGTAATGGATGTATGGAAAAAAAATCATCATCGAATTTTTTTTGATTTTTTGATCCTCGAAAATCTGTTCGTAACGAACGGGTTAAATTCGATAATTATTTTTTTTCCTACCTTCATTGCCTCTCAGGTCGATTTTCGGCCAAAAATTTTCGAGATGACACCAGATCTCGACGTTTCATGCATTTCCTTTACTCCCCCCTTGCAAGATTTTCGAGGATCAAAAAATCAAAAAAAAAATTCGATGATGAATTTTGATCCTCGAAAATCAAAAATAAAAAAAATCGCTTTGAGGCACCCCTAAATCATGTCCGATTGAGCTGAAACTTTGCACAGGTCATTTTTTTGGGCCAATAGACAAAATGTACATGGTCAGTTTTTGAAATTTGACATGACCGTTTTCGCTGCCAACCCTAATGGACATACACTGCATTTATTTAGATATAACGTATCTTCCATGGCATTTACTATTTAGCTAAACAGCGAAAAATATATTTCAAATATTTCGATGCATTCCAAAATAATATTCGAAGCGATAAACAAGTGGATTGAATAATATAATTCCGTAGTTCTACGTCAAAAATTGCGGTCGTGTCCTAGATATAACCCATTACATTTTTTTAGCAGTCATGAACCACACCGATCAGTATCAAACATATTTGTTTTATCTGTATTATAGTGACATTCAGCACTCCGACCTGGTTCGTCACTTCACTTCAATTTTTGGAAGAATGTCAGGAGTGAGAATTGAACTCGTGGCCCTTAGTGTGAGAGGTATGGATGTTACCACGGCCGTTGCAATTTAGAGAGGTCGGGGTCAGGGCAACCTTCCCTTATTATTAGTCCCAAAATATGTTTAACACGTTGACTTTCACGTCAGTCAACCGGTGACTGACAGTATAACAGTACAAGCATCTTATCGTGCTTTCCATTTAGCCCACATTAGGAAGCATTTTACAATATCAGTGTCAGTCCCCGCTACCAAAGATATGTTTTGTGTAAATAGAAAATAGTCAGTAATTCGACTAGAAGCTAGTCGTAAAACATCCGAAAAGTAACCATATTTTTTGTTACTTCCTATTTTGGAACTATCAGTCCCCACTGATGATCGTTTTCCTAACGAAAATCTCAGAGTCAGACCCTGCACAGGACTCAATGTGTTAATACAATTACAAGCAAGTGATAAGTTTTACAATAATCAATCAACAATTTCTCTCGGTGAATGCTGCATAGAAAATATTTTCAGAATTTGACAACAAAAATGTCCGGATTTCGAATCATGATTAACAAGGTGTCCGGATTCTGAATTACTACACAAAGAAAAATTTACAAATTTTTGAGAACATTTAAAACGATTTTGTAAATTTTTTTAGTAGTTGAAATTATCATCGCAAGCGCTTAATTGCCCAGATTTCAGTGCATTACGGTATTACTCTGTTACTATGATATTACAAGCTCATGAAAAATAGTTCATTCGTATATTCATGTTGAAAAACCAGCATCACGTCATCCAACTTCGTTATAAAGTATAAAATAATCATCCATCAAGCAGCTTTCGTGCCAGTGGCAATTCGTGTTGGTGTTGGATAGTTTTAGCTTGCCGCTCATTCAGCAGTTCCATCCGAATCGTTGCCTGATAAAATTTCATGAAAATATGATTACTTTCACTTTCAACGCCAATCGGGTCTTCAGCTTTACGGACCACTCTTTCGAGTGATTGTTGAACCTAAATCACTGGTCTTCCGCACTACAATCCAACACGCAAGCTGGTGGGTGCTGCAATATGAAACGGGATGAAGCTTAAAATTAATGCCTCATGCTGTAATCGAAGAAATTGTTCAGCTCCTATAACCAACATTCCTCTTTCTAGCTAGGTTGACACTAGTAGATGCTGTGTTTGCGGTTTTGAGGGCATTCCTCACTCAGTCGAAGAGAGGATTTTCTTCGGTTGTGGTATTACCGGAAACATGAGTTGAAATTCATTCCTATTGATGAGTGAGCATGCTTAAGGGGGCACGAGTTTTGGACGATTTTTCGAGCACTGAAAAAAACCAAGAATATTTTTACCATTCATTATATAACTATTTGTTTATCTATCTTTTAAGAATAAAACAAAAATAGAACGGGAGAAAAATATTCGTTAGAATAGTTACAAGCTGATGAAGTGAGGGGGTTCAAAAAAAAGTTGTTCCATGACGTACACGATTCCAGCCCTCCTGGTTATCTGAAACACAAAAATCAAACAGATTCTGAATCAATAAAAATACCGCTGCCGAATGAACATGTCAAAACCATGTTTTATGAAAAAAAAATTACGTCCGTCTGAAGAAAAAAAATGCCGTTTTGAAAGTTTTTTCTTACGTTTCCCCCTTTTTATTTAAAATAGGAAAATTAAAAAATATGAATTTTTATTGGTTCATGCGATAGAGAGATGCATACAAATTGTATTCATATCAATTTGACATAAATAGGTTCAGTAGAACTTGCGATATCGTGTACGCCAATTTGGAAAAACTAGTTTCGAGAAAAACTCGTTTGAAGTTAATTGTTATGGCCGTAGAAGATTAGATACCGCATCACTAAAATTGCTATAGCTCTGAGAGTAATGGGTTTTTCGAAAAGCCCTTTCTATAGCATATTCTTGAATGCCTAAATTTCAGAAATATGAAGTATAAAGTTTTTGATTTTTTTTTCGAATTCCTAGTCTAGTATACTCCCGTAATTCCTAGCGGAAGTAGGTGGTAAAATTCCCATTTACTTGACCTGCCTAAATTGTGTGAGACTCACAATATTTTTTGTGCTCCGAATTAAAAAAAAACAAAAGACATGACGAATTCTACTGAAACTCTTCATTTATTCAAAAAGTATATGGTAAAGAATGAGTATCGTGTGCACGTACATTCACGATGTCTATTTTCTTGGTTGGTGTCAAAATTCCAAATAGTTCAAGGTTCGTTATAGACCAAAGCAAATATATGCATTGAACTTCAAGCTAGTTTAAAATCAGATGATGAGGCAAATAAACACGTTGTTGATTTTGAGCATCTGAGGGTGATGAGTGAAGATAAATGGATATCCTAAAATATACTTTTCATTATCATATGACCAATTTTGGGAGCCACTATTTTTCTCAGGGCATATCCGAAGTCTTCGATGTTTCCAACTACTCGAAAGCCAGCTGTCTGAATGAAATACGATGATGGACAATTTTGTTGGAAAATGAATTGAATTCCTAGAAATAAAAACGGGTGGTTTATATCTATGATATAACCTCAAGGATGACGTGGGACTACCTTTAGCTCGGTGATCATTAGTTTGTATCGATTAATTTATCGATTGAATGAAACAATTTTCGAATTGAATTGAATTCAAAGTTTGAACAGTCGCCAATTAAGAACAATTCATGTTGTTGGGATACTGAACCACGACTTCCTGGATTTCCGGTTCCTGGCGGGTTTCCTTCGATGAATACATTCGTCGATCCAGCAGGCCAACACTTCGAAGAAATACAGGGCCAATCCATGTAATAATTGAACACCAGACTACTAGTGATTTATACAACTTTTATTCTCCACGGTTAACATCGAACTGTACAAATTTTATTAGACTTACATCTAACTACAATTTACATTAACAATACTTTTGAATAAATGAATTTGAATTTCTATGCCCCTTTTTTTGAGTTATTCTCTGCTCCACTGACAATTGTACAATATTGTTGTTTGAATTACTTTTTGCTACCAATACATTTACACACTAGTTCTACCTCTGTCATCATCGATGATTGTGAATGCTGATCGTGTTGCCAAATACCAATATTATTTGCCATAATCAAAAAAGAGTTGGCGACTCTCGTACACATGTATTGTAATAGATTACGTTCTTCGTTACAAGTAAAATTGACAACTGTCCTTTCACGTTTGATATGATGCCTAGGACTACCAAAATATGTGAACGGATGAATTGTCAAACGATCATTGTATTTAACTTTTCCCTCTGAAGTTATTACATCTCTCATGTGTACGTACTCCTCGTGCCTCGAATTTGCTTGATTAAATGAATTCAGACACTCAGTTTCGTTAACAGAATTTTCCCTAATCATCAAACGGTATGCGTAAAATTCAGTGAGCAGAAGATATGAAGATATGAGCATATCTTCCAATTCAGTCTTGAATAATCGATCCAAAGCCTTGTGTTCGTACCCGATATTGTGATCCGTGTTAGCGAAACACATTCCGGAGAGCAGAAAACCACATGCGGATACAGAAGTACCCCCGGCATGCATTTGATATTTCAAAACATTGCGAAATCGTAGATTCCATGGGAAAAATAACTGCCAGTGTGGAGGATGACCCGAATGTTTCGATTCCACGGCGTGCTCAGCAATTGGGCTTTTCAAACACATCATTGTGGCGAATTTTGCATTTGGACTTGCACCTACATCCATATAAAGTCCAACTGGTACAAAAATTAGAGCGTGGTGACCATGGAATGCGTCGGGCATACGTCGATTGGGTGAACGAACAACAGCAGTAAAATGCTGATTTTTCGCATCAAATTTTCTTCAGCGATGCGGCACATTTCAAGCACGGTGGCTATGTGAACGCCCGAAATTTCCGTATATGGGGCTCAGAAAATCCACACGTGATTGTTGAGAGGCCATTGCATCCGCCAAAAGTCACTGTTTGGTGCGCATTATGGTCTGGTGGAGTCATCGGGCCATATTTCTTTGAAAATGAGGACGGCGAGACGGTAACTGTGAATTGTGAGCGCTATGGCCGCATGTTAACCGATTTTTTTTTGCCACAAATTGAAGATATGGATACGGATGACATGTGGTTTCAGCAGGACGGCGCCACGTGCCACACAACACGACCAAACATGGCCATATTGCGAACGAAATTTGAGGAACGCATAATTTCGCGTTTTGGTGATGCCAATTGGCCGTCCAGATCATGCGATTTGAACCCGCTAGACTTTTTTTGTGGGGTTATGCAAAAGACCGTGTCTATGCCAACTCTCCGCAAACTCTTGAACATTTGAAAGACAACATTCGTGAAGTTATGACCGAGATACCGCCTTATATGTGCCGAAAAGTCATCGAAAATTACCTGTTCCGGATCAAGGTGTGCGAGGAAGCCCTAGGTGGACATTTGAATGATGTTGTATTTCACACATAATGACATAAACCAAACTTTAATTTGAAATAAAAGTTTCATCGAAATTCGAATTCTAAGTGTGTTTTATTTCAATTTACTTTCGGAATTTAAAGTTGGAAAACCCTGTATAATCATTTATTGATTTGAAAAAAAATATATATATAAAAATTCAAAATTCAAAATTCTTCATTCTAGGTAATGTCTCAAACCGTATTGTTAACGTATGACTACACAACTGTTGCAGAATAAACTTTTATCTTCAGTCTTCGTCGAAGAACACAGCTCTCATCACTGAAAAATACCTTCATTGCATCCGCCTTGAAATACGCTGCACTTTAACGTCGATTTCAAGCCGGAAACAATGCTCAAATTCACGAAAATTAAGCGATCGATCGGAAAAAATCACCAATAAGCCCGAACACCCTCCGGATTACACACACGCTTTTTTCACTCAAAAATTATTGTTGGCGTTAAAGCATTGGTTATTTAAGCATCTTCGCATACTTGAAATCTCCTAAAAAAAAGACTTCTTTTTGGAAAGAGCCAAAGTTTTTTTTTATTTTTTTACAAATGTTTCTAAGTTGAAAACTATAAGACCTGTAAAACTTTCATCAAATAGGTAAATGTAGGAAGTTGTTCAAATTTCCATAGAAAATATGAAAAAATGGGAATATTTCACTGATAAAAATTTTTTTTTTACAAATTTAAATTCATTTTTTCGAAAACACATGTTTTTTAAAATCTCAAAAAATCCTGTTTGAATAGCCCATACAATAACCGATAAGACATCCATACATTGTAAGATAGGCACTCCTAGAAGGACATGTTTTTCCAACAACAACTTTATGTTTATGTTTTCTTCGAAAAAATTACAACTAATCCTAATTTCGTTTCAAGTTAAGATAGGGAAATAGTGTATCCAGAAAATCTTTAGATAATATTTAAGTATAGACTTTTGTCAAAGACGTCAACATTCTATCCTTTATAGGTTTTGAATTATATGGTATTTTTGTATAGAGATTCCTGAAGTACTAATGTTTTACTCGTAATATTTTTGTGTGTAGAAAAACGTTTTAGAACATGGCAATTGCTTGAATTCACACACACAAATGTTACGAATCAACATTAGCAGTAATTTTTCAATGAAACGTATATGCGCAATATCAAAAAATTTAAAAGTAATTTTGCACTGAAACAATTTTTTTTTCGTTTAAATTCATCTTGCTGAGAAAAGTTTTTTTTTTAAATTCAGAAAACAGTTTAATGAATAGCTCATACAATAACCAACAAATCATACAAATCAACAAATCATCCATACATCGAAAGAAGGAAACTTCTGCAGGAAAAGAGTTTTCCTAACAACTTTTTCATGTGTTCTTCGAAAAAAAATAAACGGTTTAAAAAAATGCGGTTTTGAGAAAAAATAATTTGTTTTTTTTGTACTATAAATTTTTAATTTTTTTTATATTTTCTTAATTAAAATTTGAATGTTGTATGTGTTACAGTTATTCAGTTCATTTTTTTGTAAAAATGGGAAAAAACTTAAATGTCCAACAACGTTTCACAGCAATCTAAGATGATACTGCAAACTCGTAAGACGAGTCAGTATGAAATTCATCATATCTATAAGTTGTACCTTATTGACAGCACGGGTAGGTAACCTCACAAATGGGTAGAACGAATATTTGAGAAAATCGAAATGTTTCCAATGTTCGTTAATTTAAACCGTTTACAAATCAGAAAATCATAATGTGTGGCATATGAAACAAACGTTAGAAAACTTTCGATTTGATTGGTGTGCAAAACATCAAAATTCATTCGTTGCGAAAGTAGTAAACTTTAACGTAAACTTTATTTCATATAATAGTGATCTGTTGTACTTACTGAAACGCGTAGTCCTACATCAAAAATACTACGCAAGGCTTATATGTGTCTGGATTTTCGATGTAGTGTTTTGGATAGCATATTGCATTGTTAATAATTCGATGAGCGTTGTTCAAGATTTGTCCGTTTGTCGAAAAAACGATTTCTTTCATTTTCGGGAGATAAGTACAAAGGTACTCGCAGTTTGCATATATTTGCAAAGCCGATTTCCCCAGGCACCTTGGCTTTGAAGTCCGTGTTGGGGAAACCGTAAATAGGGCCAATCAAAACGTTGGTCTTGAAGTCTGTGTAGGGGAAACCGTAAATCAAGCCAATGAAGACGTGGCGTTTAAATAACGCATGACATTTAACTTTTTTTTTCAATTGTTCATCTCATGAAAAATAACATTTTGTTTATTGTGATAAAGGCGTAAAAATATTTCCTAGGAATTGATCCAAACATCATTCCGATCTATTAAGAAATGTTAGTTATAATCATTCGAAATTTAATTTTTTCCTGCATGTTCTGTGTTTAGGCATTCACCCTCAATATATTCCGGTTAGATATAGACCCACGTTAAAAAAAAGTAAGAATAAATAAAAACGAATAATATAGTGAATACGAATAGTGAATATTATCCCCGCTTGGGCCTTGATAACCAACTGACAACGCTTTGGCATCTCTCCATAAGGTTTCGGAGGAGAGTACAGCTCGTCCCAAGCCTTCGCAGCGAAATAGTTTTGCTTGTTCGTAACTTTTGTCCATTTTGTTGCCCAAAATCGCCCATGAATTTTCAATAGGATTCAAGTCGGGGCTTCCGGGTCTATCGAAAGAATGCTGCTGTTTTCTTCGCAGTATGCTACGGATCATTATTTTGCTGGAAGGGGTGTCGAGCATCTGAAGCTTCCATAGGAACAGCTGGATCGCACCACGACTTACCCTGTACTTCTCAGCAATGTTTTGTTAAGACTCCTTACATTGTAAGTCACACACAATCAAATTTAGACCTGTATTGAGATTTGCTTTCCATCTATTTTTCCATTCCTCAGCGTCAAAAATACGTCACTAAGCACGAAAAGTTTACTAAACAGCTACTAAAACCATGTTTGTGTCAGATGTAAGCAACCACGGCATGCAAACCAGCTGTCACCGAGGGGTGCATCGATGAAGAAAACACGGTAAAATAAATTTACGCAAGTTGATATTTTCATGTCATACCCCAAAAGTACCTAAACGTAATTTGTTTGTTTTTCTAAAAAAAACAAATCAACGATATTGAAAAGGAAAAATGCTCTACTGATCACCTTATCTAAAAAAAATTGTCGTCTACTTTTCAGACGAAAAAAACGACCGAGTGCCAAAAATAACAGTAAATCTCGACGATGCATTTTAAGAACATTCGGTATCAATAATTTTTGGGGGATTTTACGGTTTTCATAAAATCTCAAATTTTTACAATACATCCATTAGCACTCTAGTGTACATATTGAAAGAAAATTTAGCCAGATCGGTCAAGATCGGTCCAATCACTAGAATGGCAGAAAAAACTAACAATAAATCTTCAAATATAGCTTAACCAATCACCAAAATGTCCCAACATCCATATTTAATTCCAAAATCCGAAGAAAAACTAGAAGTGGGTTATATATTTGATATAACCGCAAAGTGGACGCAGGACTAACGTTGACTTAGCAATAAATAACTAACAAGCATATAAATCTCAGACATTTCATCTCTTAGACATATCGCTTCGTTTAGCCGGAAAAGAATTATTAACGCTCAAAGCGGGCATCGATTCCTCCTCGGAAATACTCAGCGCAAATAGTACCCAGTCCCCAAGCCCCGACAATTGGAATCATCGTTGATCCGGGGCAGTATTATTAACACTTGAAAAGGAATGGATTCCTCCTCGGAATTACATAGTAAAAATAAGACTCCCTTCCCAACAATTCCAACTTCCCAATAACGACGATCGATTGCAGCATTCGTAAACAAATATTGATTTGTAATATAATATCCACTACATCATATCATATCGTGTTCTTCACTATCAAATCCATAGTCAATGGCACCCATCGGTTATCATCGATACCTCGGATTTCGCTACATGCTCCGTTAGGTCCGACTGCAGAGGAGAAACGGAATTGAAAAACGACAAACGGGAGAAAGAGTTGTTGAAAGTTGAAAGGAGATTGGCACAAAACTTTTGCATTTCATCTTTCGAATAATGTGATTATCATACCACTTCGTTTTGCCAGAAAGAGATTATTAATGCTCAAAGGAGGAATCGAGTTCTCCGAGGGAATACCCAGCGCAAATTAGAATCTACTATCGTTTGCGGCATTCGTACACAAATAATTTTGTAACGCAGCTGATTTTTTCGATATGGTGAAATATCCACTATCACATATTTCGTATTCGTCATTATCAAATCCATAGTCAATGGCACCCATCTGTATCGAATTATCATCGACACCACGATTTTCGCTAAATACTCCTTTCAGTTCGGCCTGCAAAAACTTTTCTGAACTCTAATCCATCAAATTTGGTGTCCCTGAAAAGAGCCGTTGATTATATGCTAAGGTAATAGCACGCTCTCCTCGGATACGATGGGCCAGCTGGATGTCCTTGGGCATGATGTGACGCGTTAGTGGCTCAGCACACAAATTGGTGTCTTCGAACAGGCCGACTAAATACGCCTCGCTTGCCTCCTGCAGTGTCATAACCGCGGAACATTGAAGGGCAAGTCGGTTTTGAAGTCCTGGGCAATTCCACGAACCAAACGCTGCAAAGGTAGCTTGCGGATCTGCAATTCGGTCGACTTCTGATAGCGACGAATTTCACGCAAAGCGACGGTTCCCGGTCGTTTGCGATGTGACTTTTTCACACTTCCTGCGGCTGATGCGCTTTTCCGAGCTGCTTTCGTGGTGCCTTACCACCGATAGATTCACGAGCTGTCTGCTTGGTCCCAATGAGACAAGTCCTCACGGTGCGAGAGTAGAGTAGATTTTTTTTTTAAATCCATTCTTATTTTCCAATTTTTGTTTTACAACAGGTTTTTGGAATTTAAGTGATTCCGCAGTATTTTGCTTTTAATGCTTTTGTTAAATTATTTATTCTATGTGGAATTGGATTTGATTTTACTCATTTGGATTTTATAGCTGCTTGACATCTACGGATGTATGTTTGAGTTTTAATTTAATATTCTAACCTAACCTACTAGCTTAAACTACTATACAAAAAATACATTTTTATTATTCTATACAAATTTATTATTCTAGGAGAAGAGTTCTGCAATCGTTTGCCATTCTGATTGTTGACATCTTTCTATGTGCCTCCGTTCAAAATTATTTATTCTAGATTCGATTGGGTCAAATCCCGCTAGCCGGTGTACCTCGGTAGTTCTAGTGTGCCACGGGAGGTTTAGGATTAGCTTTAAGAACCGGTTTTGAATGATCTGGAGCTTTTTCATGTGTGATTTAGCACAACTCCTTCAAACAGGAGAGGCGTACTCAAGCATTGGCGAAATTATCTGTTTGAAAACGGCGAGTTTGTTTATAGTTGATGTTTTTGCCCGCCGGGCGATGATCGGGTAAAGGCTTTTGAGTATATTTATAGCTTTAGTGATCCGGTCGTCCAGGGTTGCCAATAATATTTTTCAAAAAACTGGAAGATTTCTCTTGAAAAGACTGGAAGAAAACTGGATCCTTAAAAATCGTTTTATTTCAAGAGGTTCGGCTTTGATTTATCTAAAATCATTTTTTTACCTACTACAGAGCTTGAGAAATAGAATTATTACGATGCTTCGTGTAGTATTTTTTATGTACAGTCAAATCCGTTTTTAATGACATCGGAAGGATGTCATAATATAGGGATGTCATACAAAGAGTTTTGTAAAAAAAAGTTTTTCACGTAAATATGAAATCTTATTAAGATGTAACTATATTCGAATTTTTTAAAAGAATTTTATATGAAAACCAAACTTCGTTGTATAATTACGTAATAATAGGCGATAGGTCAGTATAAGCGGAGTCATAATAAACGGATTCTACTGTAGTTCATAAAATAGCCAAATAAATCATTGATTAACTATTCGAGCAGATCAAAATAACGTTTCCCACCACTCGAACATTGCTGTAAAACAATATTTGAGAATGTTTTCTTCTTGAACCTCTAGAAAATACGGTTTTATTTTGGAAAAAAACTTCAAAAATCTCGTATTTATTGCTCGAGTATGTGATTAATTGAGGATGCAAGTTGAGCAACACTTTGTTCGACTTTGAAATGAACACCTAAAACGTTAGCCTTTTCACCAGATGTTAGGAATGAATGATTATCAGTTCTGAGGGGAGGCACAGGCTTGGGTTTTTTCTTAAGGACTTTAGCGAGTCGCCAGAAGGCCTAGAATAATTAGGTATATTTCTAAGTTCCTTGCTGAATTGCATGTTTCTTTTAATTTTTCTACTCTAGTTGCGATTATTTTGTTGAGTTTTTTAAAAAGAATTTTCCTAGAAGGATTTCTTGTCCTTTGGAACTGGCGTCTGACGAAATTCCTCAACGAAATAATGTGTTTGGTTACTGCATCCAGATGCTCCGCCTCGCTGATGTCGTGGGAGAGTGCTTGCAACACCCTATCGATGTTTTCTACCGCTGCCAGGCAGGGGATCTCGTTGACGCGGTCCTCCACGTACCGCTGAAACCGGGACTAGTTGGCTTGATGATAGTTCCGCCTGAGGTACTGCTGTCGGTGGTTGATTGCTTGATTCAGTTCAAATACCACCTGGAGGTGGTCGCTGGATAGGTTGGTGATTGGAGAGCAGCCATCGCTGATGTTAGTAAGAGTATTGTCGAGTGTGGAGCCGGCCCCGGTTGGAGAGTAGTAGAGAGTAGTAGCAGCGAGCACTGCTCCGTTTCGGTTGCCACGAATGTTCCCCCATGTGGAGTGGCGGGCGTTGATGTCCCCGGAGATGACGAATTTACCACTGCGTCGAGTCAGCCTCTGGATGTCGTTTTTAAATTGCACTGAGGTACCGTCTGAGACCTTGCACTGAATCGGATAGTACACGGCAATCATGATTATCAGTCTCTCAGGAGCTCAATGCCAACGGCCTCGATGATGGATAAGCGGAAGTCGGGCAGAGTTTTGAATTCCAGTCCTTTGCGAACGGCTATTGCAACGCCACCTTTGGATGCTCCAGCTCGATCAAGCCTGTAAATGGCGTGATGAGCCAGAGTGAAGTTAACGGAAGGCTTGAGGTGCGTTTCGGTTAAGAACGCGACGTTGATTTGGATATTTTGCAGAAATTTGTTGAGTTCTAACTTTTTGGCTGCTATAGAGCAGGTGTTCCAATTAAGGATTCTGGTGGTGAATTTTGAGCTGCGTAAAGAGATGCATCATCTGCACCATCATTTTTTGGAGTTCGGCCACGATGCTTGCAAGGTGAACAATCGTCTGATTCGATGGATCTGTGCATGTCTCTTGAAAATTTGCTTCGGACGGCCATTGATTTGTGTCAACGGAGGGCTGAACTCTAAACCCGGAAGAGCGGTCAACTATTGATGGATTTCGCGTCTGCTGATGATTCGGAAGTGGAAGGGGCGCGAGATTGGGTACCGGTCTCGGCCGCGGAGGTGGCAGTTCCGGGAAGGCATACAAGTTGATGTTTTCTTGCTTCTTCTTCTTGCGCTGGATTGGCTGCTGATTCTTCGTAGAGGCATCGTAGCGGATGCGCACAATTCCTGTTCGTGGACATATGGGCCCCACTGCAATTTGCGCATTTGAAGACTTCAGGTTCCTTCATCGGGCATTGGTCGATGAGATGAACAGCAGCACAAACGTTGCATCTTGGTTTCAAATGGCAGTTCCGTGTGCCGTAGCCAAAGTTGAGACAGCGCATGCACTGTGTCACGCTCCGATTCGGTCCTCTGTATGCCTCCCATTTAACCTTCACGTCGCGGATTTAACCAATCATGCGGATGGCTTGCACTGCCCTTGGCGAAGTGTACCAAGTACAGGCAATCACGATATGTCAGCTCTTTGTTCCGACGGTTAATAGGGAATACCGCCAGAGGCTGTAGATTGTACATGTCGCGCAACTCGGATATAATTTCCTCGGGTTCCATAGCCGGGAGCCCCCTGACTACCACTTTAAACGGTTTGTCTGCTGACACGTCATGCGTGTAGAATGAAATACCAGCCTTGGTTAGATACGTTTTACATTTGCTGTATTTGTCTCGGCTTGCCATGAGGATCTTGATTCCCATCCTAGTGACTTGATAAATGGCTTTTATGCCGATCGCTAGCATTGTACGATTGAGCTTATCCAGAGGGACCGATGCAACCACCAGAGGGGGTAGCTTCAGTTTCACCTTTTCCGGGGGTTGGATTCCAGATAGTATTTCGCTGGGATCCGTGTTGTTGTTTCCCATCGCTGCCGTGGTTCGATTTGATGTAAGTTCTTCTTCTGCATCCGCCAGGATCGAAAATCGGTTACTGATGCGCTCTGATTGGTCTACGCTTCCGGTGAGGGAGGCCGGTGGATGGACAGACACGATGCTGCTTCGTTTACCTCTCTTCTCATCGGGACTGTTGCTAGAGTCATTGGGGATGAGAATCTTCTTCTTTCTCTTTCCCAGGTTCACACTTGACTGTACTACGCTTGATGAAAAATCCAATACTTCTTTACTCGGTGAACTGTATGACCACACTGGGGTACGGTTTGGACGTGAATGATGCACGAAAGCAAAGGAAGCGTAATGTTTTATAGCCATCCGTTCGATTGAACTGCAGAAGAGAAATGAATTTGGAAAAGAAGACCATAATGCAGAGGCGTCTGAGTGCGACCGTCCTCATCTCACATCGCCGCATCAACTGAAGGGATTTCCAGAGCGTATGCGAGTTTATACACGGTTTCAATAACCTGTTTTTTAAGCAATTTTAAAGCTATTGAAACAAGTTTTCGGGTCAATAATTAACGATCATCTAACTCGTGGACATTTTGTCTTTCGAATGGAAAGATTATCATATTACTCCGTTGAGCCGGAAAAGAGGTATTAACGTTCAAAACCTTGCAGTCCAGCGTCACTCTCTCGTTTTCGAAACTTTGAACTTACACCCCGGTACAGATATGAAAGACTTAGCCCTACGTCAAAATCCGTTATTTTTGAACCTTCCAGAGAAGGGGCCCCCTTAATATGTTGATCAGTTATTAATATAGAACATTTTACATGCTTAGCTTCATTATCTAAGAGCAACAAATTGTCCATGTACATATCAATACTGTCATGAACACTTTAAATAATTTATGTGAGTGGAAAACCTTGCGTGTCAATATCTGAGTCTATCATTCCTATCTAATTCCACATTACTCCTACACCAAATACTCGGACATTCCAGTCGGAGTTGCACCACTCAAGGTCAGCGATTGATCGCATTACGCCACATTAAACTAGCATGTGTTGTGTGGTTTTGAACACCTTGAAAGATCGCGAACTATCGATGGTCACGCTTATGTAGTTGTTTTCAAACGGCCGGCTCAATCCAGTGGGTTGAAGCTATTTTAGAATTATTCACGGCTCGTTCTTGGCACATAATGTTTTGCAAATCACAACATGCACAGTTCTACAAGTTTAAGTATCCGATCATTGTCATCTCTGGATCTCCGGTAAAATAAATAAAATCGCTGTTCATCGAATACGATAGCACGATCATGTACCATTTAAATTAATTAATTGCTGTTTTGCTGTTGCTGCTGGACACAACCGAATGTATTCTAACACGATTAGCATATGGAATGTACCATTGTCATACTCACCTGCCCGCTGACCATAGTTTCAACTTTCCCGTGGTTAGCTTTGAGGTCAATGTCAATGCGAACAAGATCAGTACGACCTTAATATCGGATATAGTGTGATCGTGATCAAACCATGCAAACGTCACCTTCCACTGGCTGAAGGCAGGAAGTCGCAGTCGTGTTCGGGGGTATCTTACAATATACAAGTTTTTTTTTTTTTTTTTTTTTTCTTTTATACCCTCCACTCACCCCCATCTCGAAGATACTCTGACTTGAGGATCCTAGAGTTGGGCTCCAGTTATTAAAAAAAAAAAAAAAAAAAAGGACATAAACAAACATTTAGAAACGAGGTGAGTGGACAAAAACATGAAGAACAAAAATGTATGGACCCCAGTGAAAAAAAAAAAAATTTTTCTTTTAAGGGATCCATATAAGAGGAGAAACATAAAATAGAGAGAAAAAAAAAAAAAAAACAAAAAAAAAAAACAAAACATGGAACGTACCTCCTAAAGTACCACCCTAAAGTTGTGTTGCAATGGGGAGCTTTGTGTCGAGGAATCGCAAGAATTAGGTTAAGAGAACAGTGTGTCGTAGTTTCTGGTGGAAATCAAGGACAAAACAGATAAACGTAAACATGCAATCAGTCAAACACCCAGAATAATCCTAAACCACCACGCATTTCTTCGATTAGTGTCTTAAATTTCATTAGTATCCTTCACCACACATCATAATCCTGCTCCAACTAACCTCCAAGTGACTTGAAATTCAAATATAGACACATGATATTTAGTAACAGAGAAACACGATCACTTGATAATTACCTCTCTGCCGGTAATACTTCTCCCGATAGAACGAATCGACATGCTCCGATTCGCCCGACTGCAGCGACTCAATGTCGATGTGATCATTCAGCAGCGAGGCCTCCAAATCATCATACTGATCCAAATCACGCTCGGTTTCGTAATCCTCGTCATCCCGCTGCTGGCGCTCAGTTTGCTCGTTTTCATCCGTCTGATCGCCTTCCTCCTGCTCTTCGTCATATTGACTGTTTCCGTATAGGTTGTACCGGTTACCGGCCGAGCCTCTGTAGAAGGAGCTTATGGTTTGGTTTTGCTGTCGATTGTCTCGAGTCGAGCCGGATGTGAGCGATTTCGCGAGGATCTCCGCAACCGACGGCACTCTGATTTGGGGCCTCCGTTCGGGATGCAATCGTCGCTCGAGATAGCGCTGCAGAATTTTCTGCGTAATCAGATTTTGACGCTGTATTTCGAGCACTTGCGAATCTGCGTCTAGAAGTGGTGTACAATTTTCACAAATCGAAGAGGGAAGAGAGAAGAAAAAAATATCATGTAGCTATATTCATCTTCAGTCACTTGGGGGTGGTGGAACAGCATAACGGGGGAAACTTTATGCAGTTGTGGCAAAATTGAAAGCGGTGAAGTTGCCAGAGTTTGTGACGATTAAGTTGGTGTGGTTTTCTGTGCGTGCTCGTTGTAAAAATCGAGGGGACATTGCGGGAATGTGAAGAACGCAAGTTCAACTGCCGAAGAGAGTCCATTATTTGTTCAAAATTGGAAAAAATGGCTTTAATTTTTCAAATATCGATTCGATAAAGAATGATTCTCAGTGAATCGATCTATTTGCAAAGATTGCCCAATCTTAGCTAATGTCCCATATCTGTTGGCTAATGGATCTTTTTCGTATTGATTTTTGTCAAAATTTCATGGAAAATTATTGCTTTATGATGTGGTACGTTATCATAGTACAAAATACATATTTGATTCCTCCTTTGAAGCGGTTCGACCGAGTTTTATGTATTTATCGTAAAGTGTATTTCATACCATACATCATATTTTTGACGTCTTTCATTTCTCTACTGGGGTGTAAGTTCAAAGTTTCGAAAACGAGAGCGTTGCATTGGAGAAACAAGATTTTGAGCATTAATACCTGTTATATCTCAGATATAACCCACTTCTAGTTTCTTTCTTTTCATTTATGTTTTATGTGGCTTCAAACAATATCTATAACCCCAAATTTTCGTTCTTCGACCTTACCCATTTTTATCACGATTTTAGTATTTTGTATAAACATTGTGGTATTCAAGCGAAAATTGTAATAGATTTTCACGTAGGTCAACACTATTTTGAAATTGAAATTACGAATTAAAATTAACTTTTTCGTATCAAATACAGGCAAACCTTTTTTTGCGGGGGATAGGGACCGCATAATAATAGTCGCACAAAAAAAAATCGTGCAAAACTTCACCAGCAGCTTTAAAAAATCGAGTTCGATACACATTTTGAAAAAAACTTTTTTTGTGCGGTAGATAGGTACCGCCTAAAAAAAGTTTCCCCCAAGAAAATAACTCAAATCCACGCCATTCACCGTTCAATTTCCTTTTGTTACCCTGCTTTGCGACGGGACACTTTGCCTTTTCGGTTGCGCGTGGATGTTTTGTGCTTTTAGTTGCAACGTGTTGCTGCTAGAAATCATGTCATGCAAAAACTTAGAAAAACTTAGAGCATTTGATGAGAGGAGGGGAATGATTTCAGAAGTGGATAATTGAGACGCAAATATGCTTTTTTTCGCATTGAAATGCATATAAACCATCAAAACTAAATGGACGATAACTTCGTCAATAAGCTTCTTTTCATACACGGCACAAAAAAAACCGCAAAAGAACAGAAAATCGCCCAAGAAAAATCGCTCAATATAAATTCGCACAAAAAAATCGCACAAAAAATGGTTTTAATGTATGATCTATGTGATAGAGTAACATTTTTTTTTGCAAGTGATGGAAGAATCTTCATCGAGATTTTTGTCTGACAATCATTTTATATTGTAACGATGAGTTTTGTTGGAAATTTTACAACAAAATAGTTCAGTAAGTATTCAAATACGATCAAGTAATAATTTTCATTCAAATTTTAACAATTTAAAACAGCATTTGGACTTGCTGATATGACAAAGAACAATTGCTTTCATGTAGATGCCGACGCTGCACCTTCGTTTTCTCGAAATGGTTTCTTCATTGTTTTCTCAACTATAGAAGCTTGAGACTACAAAGTTAATTCGTCTCTAACTTTTGAAAAGACCAATTAGAAGATCAACCAATGAGTGGTTCTGGGCGGTGACTTAGAATATCAACAAATATTCACGAGTAACGAATATGATTTTATTTCAGTGTAAATGACTTTTTTTCAGCTCGAAACACACTGCCCTCATTATATTGATGACAATAACAAACGAGTTCATTTTGTTCATATCGCTGATGCATGAACAAATTTGCTATAATGAATGAATGCGGCATTGAGTGGGGTTCATAACTTCGCTGTTATTTCTACTTTGAATATCAAAAGCAACAAATTGATATTTCTCACATTCGAAACGATATTCGTTCTGGCATTGATTTTGAGCCAAAATTCAAAAATAAAATAAAATTAGTCAGGCTGGATCATTTAGAGAACAAAAACGCCAGAGCTCGATGAAACGATCTTTGCAAGAAATCGCGCAGGATTTTGTTTGGCGAGACGGTAACAACGGCATTGCGAACGATCCCCAAACACCGTATTGCAATTGAATAACAATTGCTCCTAGACTCGATGGTCAAATGGATTACAATATATCATAATCTTCTTGTTGCCTGCGTTGATTTGGAAGGACTTAAGCATCAGTACAATCCGACCTACATAAAAACCAGCCGCACACAGCTACCTCTGGTTAAAAGTAAACAACAGCTGATATTCATTTGGCTAAAATGAAATTCTGTTCATGCATTCTGAATAATCAAGATGAAAATGACATTGGGTGGAAAAATAAACATCAAAACATATTGATCAACAAAAAGTTCATTTGCTCATACTCACTGGTTGCTTGGATCTGTAATTTTGATTTTCGTTTGGAGTATATAGGTTTTCGATGCAACCTAGCAGGAAAATATATGCTTTTGAGCTAAACGAAGATGATTTTTTTCAACACTGGTTCTGGGATTGAACTTACGATCGTTCACGGAGTAAGCGGAGGTGCAACCGTTCGGCTACGCAGGCCACTCATCGCAAATTGCGAAAATAACAATTTGAATTCTTCGTTATTGAACATTCAGTATTTCGGGGATATTGCTTAAGATGAATAACGTGAGATGGCTCGAGTCAGACTGTTCTCGAACGTGAATGGCGTGACTGTAGTTGTTGGGGAAACCGATTAGCCTGACCACCCTGTCAACCGTTCAGTTGTCGAAAAGGAAACTTCTGAAGAGCAGTTGACAATTGTCACATTCAAACAATCAAAAGAAATAGACCAATAGCAGATAGGGAAGTAAACAAACACAAAACAATAGAAGGATCGATAGGAAGTACAAACGTGGAAGTTTAAATAGAGAAATTACGATAATTGAACATTGAAACTTATTTAAATTAACAAATTAAACTTATTGTAAGTACACACAACATTGAATTACACCAAACATGGAAAATAACATATATTTACATCGAAACAGATAAAGTTAGAAAACGTTGCACAACAGTCCGACACAGATAGCGAAATACACAAAAAAGGACTATAAATGTAAGTTTACACTGAATTAAACATTATATTATAACTCTCATGAAATAAAACTTCTAGCTTAAAGCATTCTCCAACTTAACAACGAGTTTGCTCAAAAGAGTCCCGAAACGCTTGTGGTCACGACTGGGTCGCAACAATCTTTAAGATTTATACGCGAATTTAACCTCAAACTCGACGAGCGATTTATTGTTCCAAAGACATCGGCTAGTCGAAGTACATAATTGCAATGTCTTTGAGGAATAAGAGGAAGAGTTTGATGCGGCAGGTAACCGAAGACGAAGTGGATGCACGGGATTGCATCATGTGCACGCGACCGAACACTGCAGACCAGTGGATGGTCCAGTGCGATGTCTGTTCGAAGTGGATTCACTTTTCGTGTGCTGGCGTGGATAAAGGTGTTGAGAACGAGTGCTTCGTCTGTGCAAAATGTACCACTCCACCTCCACCACCTAGATCAAAGTCCGGAAAATCGTCCTCTTCGAGTACTCGTGCTAAGCGAGAGCTCGAACTCCAACGGCTAGCCGAGGAGAAGCCTATGCGAGAGAAGGGGTTGCAGGATAAGCTGGATTTGGAAAAGCAGTTCATCGAGAAGAAGTACGAGATTCTGCAAGCGGGAATTGATGAAGACGATGATGACCGAAGTGGACGGAGCAACCGTAGTGTCCGCAGCGCTCGGAGCACAGTTCAAGGATGGGTGGATAAGCAGGAAGAGTTGACCATGGTCGCCGGTATCGGAAACAACGAAATTCCCACCGGAACCACGTCATCCACTGGAACGCTACCCAAACGAACGTCTGCCCCGAACCAGGATGACGGCCAAGTAGGTAGCTCTTCTGCGGTTGATTGTTTTACCAATCAAATTCCTGCTGCATCGTTAGCCTCCAATACGCACAACGGCGTAGTAACGAGTGGTGCTATGGTTCAGCAAAGCATACAACTTCCAGTGCTGCCGAGCTATCCAGCCTTGCAGATCTCACCAGTTACATCCCGTCAGCAGGACCTGCTACCGGTAGTGAGTATGGTCATCTCACCTGCGTCAGCATCCGGCACTCAGGAGTTTTACCGCCCAGTGCATCATCAACAGCTGAGTGGTGTTCAACAGCGGCAGCATGAACGAAGTCTGCAGCAGTTAGAGTGGTATCCAGCTTCCAGTGCTGCTCTAGCCAGTAGTGCATCAATACCAATTACAATTACTTACTACTAATTGTAGCAGATAGGTAGGTTCCCTCCGAATGTACCGCTTCCGATGGTGAACCAACCGCAGTCGAGTACTATGAATAATTTCTTACCACATGATTGTATAGTTGGTAGTAGTATAGTAGGTACCACAACACAGTGTGTGAAAGATTTAAATACTGGCAGGTATCCGCCAGTCCTCTCACGTGAGGTCCATAGTTTGAATTCTGCTTACATTCCATCGATCCAAATGTATACCTCGTCTCAGTCCACCGTTGATAACGTTCGGAATCCCGTTAGTACGTTCACGGCATCAGTGATTTCTCCACGTTCATTGTCTAATCAACAAGGGTTGAGCGTTTCCAGCTATTCGTATCCAATAACCTCGCCGGTAGTTGTTGATAGATTAGTGCAAGAATCACCACGGTTGGGTATTCCGCAAACTTCTTGTGTTCCGAGTGTTGGTCAGTATCCTCCTGTATTCGGTTTAGGCGCACGACAAAGTTTCGCTGCTCCCACAATTCCTGGTCTTGGTCAACAAGCTACTTCGTGCGCGACAGGTATTCAGCAGTTCGGGGCAGCATCAAATGTCGTACCCGATTCCATTCAACCCCAGGTGCCGATGTTTGGGCCAACAGCGCAACAAATCGCCGCTAGACACGTTGTTCCGAAAGATTTGCCAGAGTTCACAGGAGACCCAACGGAATGGCCACTCTTCGCGAGTAGTTACTACAATTCTACTGCTATGTGTGGCTATTCGGATGGAGAAAATCTGATGAGGCTACAACGTTGCCTCAAGGGTAAACCACGGGAAGCTGTTCGATGTCACCTACTTCATCCATCGTCCGTGCCGCAGATAATGGCGACGCTGCACACTCTCTATGGTCGGCCGGAATTGATAGTTCGGTGTCTTCTTAATAAGGTTCACTCTACGCCTGCTCCCAAAGCGGATAAGTTGGAAAGCTTAGTAAACTTCGGACTCGTCGTGCAGAACCTATGCAGTCATCTCCAATCGATGGGAATGAAAGCCCATTTGTCGAACCCTACTCTACTCGAAGAGCTGGTGGACAAATTGCCAGCCAACATAAAATTAGATTGGGGTCTGTATCAACGTCAACTGTTTGTGGTGGACATGAGAGCATTCGGGGATTACATGTCAACGATCGTTTCTGCCGCCAGTAAGGTCACACTTTGGACGGAGGCAGGGAGATCTGATAAGCAGAAAGGAAAGGAAAAAGGTTTCCTGAACGCACATTCCACCGAAGAAGCTACGAAGCACGAACAACGTGAGGAGCAAAAGTGGAATAGCAGTGGAACCCCGAAGGTTATCGAAAGACCGAAGCCATGTCTGGTGTGCAAAAAGGAGGGTCATAAAGTAAAGGATTGTCGCAGTTTTCTTAGTGCAAACATTGAGAATCGATGGAAATTGGTTCAGCAAACGAACGTGTGCAGGCGCTGTTTGATCCCGCATGGTAAGTGGCCATGTAAAGCCACATTATGCGGAATGAATGGTTGTGAACTACGTCACCACAAATTGCTTCACCCTGGGAGACCAGAAGCATCATCAAATCCAAGGATTCCACCATCAACGACTACCACAGGCACAATTAACCTCCATCGACTACAGCCACGTCCTACCCTTTTTCGAGTTCTCCCAGTCACCATTTATGGAAAAGACTCGTCAGTGACTACGTTAGCGTTCCTCGATGATGGATCATCCTTTACATTGGTCGAGCAGGAGCTTGCGAAAGAGCTTGGTGTTACAGGCGAGGCTGAACCGCTTTGTCTACAGTGGACCAGTGGCATAAAACGAATCGAAGCGAAGTCACAGTCAATTCAATTGCAAATCGCTGGTGTAAACGACAATAGACAGCATGCTTTGAACGACGTACGTACAGTGGAGAAGCTTGATCTTCCACCGCAGTCCCTGCGATATCCAGAGTTAGCAGAAAAGTATGAGTACTTGAAAGGTCTACCAGTAGCGAGTTATGACAGAGCAGTTCCTCGAATCCTTATCGGAGTGGAAAATGCCAGTTTGCTGGTCACTTTGAAGAAAAGGGAAGGAAAGACGTACGAACCTGTTGCCACTAAAACAAGGCTTGGTTGGACAATTTTCGGAACAGTGGAAGGCTTCGCTTGAGCAGCGACATCTTCACATCTGTGCTCGGTCGACCGATCAAGAGTTGCACGATACCGTAAAAGAATTCTTCTCCGTTGAGAGTATATGCGTTGCCGTTGTACCAGAGGTAGAAGGAGAGGACGATCGTCGTGCTCGAGAGATTTTGAGCGAAACCACCATCCGAACTTCAACTGGAAGATTTCAGACGGGTCTGCTTTGGAAGCACGACTACGTTGAATTCCCCGACAGTCGGGATATGGCAGAGCAGCGGTTGAATGGTCTCGAGCGAAGGCTGGCGAAGAATCCGAAATTGTATAGTAACATTAACCAGCAGGTAGTCGACTATCAGCATAAGGGTTATGCACACAAATTGTCGAGAGAAGAGTCAGTCAACAGTGACCCTAGACGGGTGTGGTATTTACCATTGGGAGTAGTGTTGAATCCCAATAAACCGGAGAAGATACGAGTCATCTGGGATGCCGCGGCCAAGGTAGAGGGAGTATCATTCAACTCTATGCTGCTGAAGGGCCCGGATCTGCTGACTTCGCTCACAGTGGTGCTATATCGCTTCCGACAACGTCAAATTGCCATTGCAGGAGACATCAAAGAAATGTTTCATCAGATACAGATTCGGCGTGAAGATCGGCAGGCGCAGAGATTCCTGTGGCGAGATGAACCAGGAAAGCCAGCTCAAGAGTACGTCATGGACGTTGCGACCTTTGGATCGACGTGTTCGCCATGTTCGGCTCATTACGTCAAGAACAAGAACGCCGAGGAATCCGGAACTGGTTGTCGAATTCGGAATTGGTCACTCGACGGGTCGGGGACTCAAGCCAGCAGATCACGAAAAATTTCATGGCTGACAAAGGAACGAGTACTGAGAAGGTACTCGGAATGGTGTGGAAGCCGAAGGAAGATACATTCACATTCGCAGTCAAATTTCGAGAAGATGTCCAATTGCTGATCAATGGAACGAGCGCACCGACTAAACGCCAAGTTTTACGGGTGGTTATGAGTATTTTCGATCCTCTTGGAATAGTAGCTGCATTCGTGATTCATGGGAAGTGTCTGATCCAGGATATATGGCGTACCGGTATTGGCTGGGATGAAGCAATCCCCGGAGAACTACATGACACTTGGCGACGCTGGGTAGAAGTTCTTCACAGTTTGAGTCGAATCGGAATACCAAGGTGTTATATCCCGGGTTACAGTTCCAGCAGTTTGCAGAGCCTTGAACTACATGTCTTCGTAGACGCAAGCGAAGCGGCCTACGCTTGCGTCGCCTATTTCCGGATGGTAAACCATGGCCAGGTTCGATGCTCGCTCGTTGCAGCTAAAACTAAGGTGGCTCCACTGAAGCCTATGTCGGTACCACGGCTAGAACTTCAGGCGGCGGTTATTGGCGCTCGTCTGATGAAGTCCATACAGTAAAGTCATACGCTGCCGATCTATCGATGCGTCATTTGGAGCGATTCTAGGACGGTCCTTTCATGGATAAGATCTGATCAACGGAAGTACCGTCAGTTTGTCGCTTTCCGAGTTTCCGAAATCCTGGATGAAACAAGCTTGGACGAGTGGAGGTGGGTGCCCACACGTCTTAATGTAGCAGATGAGGCTACTAAGTGGGGGAAAGGGCCCAACTTCCAGAAGGACAGTCGGTGGTTTTGTGGCCCGGAGTATCTTTACGCAGATGAATCAGAGTGGCCAAATCAAGATCTACCGACATCTGACACAGTAGAAGAACTGCGTCCAGTCTACGTTGCAAACCAGCACCATCGGGCGCCGGTTGAAACTACAGTTGATTACAGGAGATTTTCCAAACTCGAGTGTTTATTAAGAGCCATTGGTTATGTTCGGCGTTTCAGTGCAATAACGAAGAAGAAATACGACGCAGAAATAACCTGTTCCCCAGTACTTTCTCGACAGGAAATCTTGGAAGCTGAGTTGACAGTATGGCGGTGGGTGCAAGCAGAATCTTATCCTGATGAGCTAACAATCCTGCGGGGAAACGAGCAGTTGCAACCACATGAGCGCAGAAAATTGGAAAAATTTAGTCAACTTCGGAAGCTGTCTCCGTTTATCGACGCCAATGGCGTATTGAGAATAGATGGGCGACTCAGCAATGCATCGCATACCACATATGATGCGAAATTCCCGGTGATTCTGCCTAAGGACCACCGTTTCACGGAGCTGCTTGTTGAATGGTATCATCGGCGGTATGCACACGGGAACGGCCAAACAGTACTCAACGAGATGCGACAAAAGTTCCATATATCCTGCCTACGGACATTAATTCGAAGAGTTGCGAAGCAGTGCCGGTGGTGTGCTGTCTACCGATCCACCCCAAGGGTTCCTAGGATGGCTCCACTCCCAGAAGTCAGGGTAACCCCTTACGTTCGTGCCTTCACCTTCATCGGTGTGGACTACTGTGGTCCCTTTCCGATACGATCAGGAAGAAGTGAGGTGAAAACCCGGGTGATGCTGATTACCTGTTTGACTGTTCGTGCCGTGCACTTGGAATCAGTCGGTAGCTTGTCAACAGAAGCATGCAAGCTAGCCATTCGACGGTTTATAGCCTGGCGAGGTGCACCGCAGGAGATCTACAGCGACCAGGGCACAAATTTCATTGGTGCAAGCAGGGAGTTACGAGAGGAAATTGCGAACATCAACAGATCAATGGCAGGAACTTTCACCAATAGTGAGACGCAATGGCACTTCAATCCGCCTGCCGCCCCTCACATGGGCGGAGTTTGGGAGCGCTTAGTGCGTTCTGTGAAGACAGCTTTACGAACTATCTCTACCATCAAGAAGCCGAATGATGAGACATTCCGTACGTTCCTGGCTGAAGCTGCATCGATTGTCAACTCAAGTCCATTGACTTACGTGCCTTTGGAGACAGAGGACGGCGAGGCGCTAACGCCTAACCACTTCATGATGTTGAGTGCCAGTGGCGTAGTCCAGCCAACAAAGCCCATAGGTACCGGGAAAGCTCTTAGAACCAACTGGGATACGATTCAAAATCTCTTGGACCAGTTCTGGCTAAAGTGGATCAAGGAGTATCTTCCATCCATCAACTGCCGTTCCAAGTGGCTTACGGACTCTAAACCTGTTCAACCAGGAGATTTGGTGTTATTGGTTAACAAAGAATCGCGCAATGGTTGGGTACGAGGCAGGGTTGTGAAGGTCTACAAGGGAAAGGACGGCAGAGTTCGGAGTGTAGATGTTCAGACGGTAAGTGGCGTGCTACAGAGACCGGTTACTGGACTGGCAGTGCTTGAGGTGCTGAATGATGGTACAGCTGGAAGGGATGTCCAGCAATACGGGTCGGGGATTGTTGGGGAAACCGATTAGCCTGACCACCCTGTCAACCGTTCAGTTGTCGAAAAGGAAACTTCTGAAGAGCAGTTGACAATTGTCACATTCAAACAATCAAAAGAAATAGACCAATAGGGATAGACCAATAGCAGATAGGGAAGTAAACAAACACAAAACAATAGAAGGATCGATAGGAAGTACAAACGTGGAAGTTTAAATAGAGAAATTACGATAATTGAACATTGAAACTTATTTAAATTAACAAATTAAACTTATTGTAAGTACACACAACATTGAATTACACCAAACATGGAAAATAACATATATTTACATCGAAACAGATAAAGTTAGAAAACGTTGCACAACAGTCCGACACAGATAGCGAAATACACAAAAAAGGACTATAAATGTAAGTTTACACTGAATTAAACATTATATTATAACTCTCATGAAATAAAACTTCTAGCTTAAAGCATTCTCCAACTTAACAACGAGTTTGCTCAAAAGAGTCCCGAAACGCTTGTGGTCACGACTGGGTCGCAACAGTAGTTATCTTTAGATGAGATTTGATGTCGTGTCTTCTTCTGTTATTGACTGAGGTTTGATTAGCAGTCTTTGACAAGAAATTCGCATTTCGCGGTCATTTATAAGCATTTCTTGAACATTATCGATGGTTTTGTCAGTTTCTAAACACTTTGATACGTTTAGTCCAAACGGCATTGGAAGATATGTCTTCTGACGATTACAAATTCATGATCAGTGCGAATAAACGTCCGACAGGTAGTCATGAACTTCAATTCAATGCTTCCAAAATTTACTGGAGTCATCAACGTCATCATGACTTCCAGGAGGGTATTTATCCGGTCTGATGGTATTTTTTTAGTAGCCAGAATCAATCTTCTAATGCCGTCAGTTTACTGAACTTCTACGCTTATTGTTGATATTGCTATCAGTAGGGGAAGCCACGAAGTATCTAAATTATTAGTTCTTTAGCTAAATACACTTTTGCTATGTTTCCAACCAGTTGGTATGATTCATGAGTGTAACAAAGAGAAACACAGAAACCAAATATGAAGTACATTTTTCATGCTCCCTACCCTTCACGGTTTACGATCACCCCTCAATTCAGGATCACTCTCCACTGCGCGTTCTACGCTGAGTTTCTGATCTTCATCTTCAATTATAGCAAGCAAATTTCCGGTCTAATGAATACAATCAGTTAAGAGATGAAAATTCGAAGGAGATTCATTCGTATGACGTTTGACTGCACTTGAATGAATATGGTTGAGGATGCCACGACATACGTGATGAATTACGATCATCCAGACTTATTCATTCCCATCACATGCAACGAAGGATGTAATAAACATCAAAGCATTGAATTGACCTGACATATGATTCGTTCAATTTCATCACTTTTTTGACGTAGAACTACGTCTTTCATTAAGGGTGCCAAATCAGAAAATATGTCACGTTTTTATGAAATAAAGTTAACGTGAATAACTATTTTTGCTGCGGACGGATTTAAACGATTTACATACCAAACGAATCGAAAATTCCCTAGGATTCGTTTTATCTGCTATACCGTTCTGAATCATATTTCGGACAACATCATATTTCGGACACTTTGTTCTATTATCTTGAAATGCTTCATGCACTGATGATATAACTATTAATTTAATATCACAATTGCTTCTTCAGAGCGATTCTTTGGTTTCACTATCACTCCATTTGAGAATAACATTTGAATTATCACATAGTAGGAAAAAATTCAACAGCACCACCCATTATCGTTTGTGTTTGACGTTTGCTTTGCGTGAGCACGTAGAATTTACCCGTTCATAAATATTTAAATTTCTCCCATGTTTCATCAGTTCTCATCATCGTTAACAGTTTACTATGATTGCTTGGTAATTGTTTCGCAGTTGACTATAAAATGTAATCAAGTGTAATGTAATTTTCGTCCATAAAATTAAAAAAATAAAGTGTCCGAAATTTTAATTCAATCTGTCCGAAATTTGATTTAGTGTCCGAAGTTTGATTCTGATTTGCTTCATTTGAAAAGCATTTTATTCGATGATTTTATTATGTTTTCAATCAAATAGGCACCAAAGTAGAAAGCTTGAAAGCAGATTGAACTACTTTATTAAAAATATCTACCAAATAATACCTGTGCATAAAGTTTAGATATGTTTTTTGCATCATATGCCTTAAGTGTCCGAAATATGATTCGGAACGGTATATTACAATCCCCTGATGCGTAAACGGTTCAAATTGATGAAAACTAGAAACATTTCCATTTTCCCATACATTTATTCTGCTCATTTGCGAGCTTCCCTACCCATGCCGTTAATAAGGAGCAACTTATCGGCGATCAAAGAAGGGGAATCACTTAAAGTCAACGTGAACAAATAAAAGAAGAAGAAGAAGAACGAAGGGGAATATTTGCCTGGAGTATAAACAGTGGATCTCGCTGAGGAAATCTTTCAGTATCGTTCTAGATACGAAGCAATGAACATCGCTTGTTCTTCCTTGTTTTACGATCTTTGGACGCGAACAAATTTCTTACTCGCTGATGTCTCTGGCATTGCAATCATTATATCAAACTGACGCCATTCCATTAAGGTTCTGAACTACACAATTGTGTGGGGATCATCAAACTAGGCTGTCATCGGCTCACCAAGAAAATAATGTTATTTATTTATTTATTTATTTAGTTATTTAATCGTTGACAACAGGCAGATTGTTTGTGGAATTTCGAGTGTCATTTGGTTTCGCATGACAGTAGCAAAACTATCTCCATCAAGGATGACAGCTAAGCTAATTAAGACCAGAAATATTAACAGAAAGAGCTTCTGTTGAGAAGAGTTCGAAGCGGAGATATGTGGTGTGTAAAATAATATCCGATTAAACGAAATATTATTAACAAACGATTTGAACAAAATAACACCGTAGTTCTACGCCAACAACATGGTCGTGTCTTGGACGCAACCTCCTATATTTTTTTCTCTGTATTATAGTGACTTTCAACTCTTTTGGTTGGTTCGTCACTTTAGTTCCAGTTTTGGAAGAATGTCGGGAGTGAGAATTGAACTCGTGACCTTTAGTGTGAGAGGAACGAATGTTACCACTACGCCAGATCGCCTGCCTCCACAACTTCTTCGCTTACTGAGTAATCAGAATGAACTTAATTCAATCGAATTCGAAAAGTAAATTGAACTTTTAGTAGAATCATTAGTTATCGATCACGAATATACGATATTAAAAACTAAATTGTTTTTGTGATCGTACATGTGAGGAAATGTGAATGTTTGACAATGTTCAAATTTAAAAAATCGTTTTTTGGCGGGACGAAGTTCGCCGGGTCTGTTGGTGGTTTGATATAAAGGGTAATGACACAAGGATTTTTTTTATATTGTTTTGCTGGAAGAGAGCTTGTGTGAATTCAAGAAGGATATTTTTTCCATTTTTTTCGATCAATCATTCAATTTTCGTGAGTTTGGGCATTGTTTTCGGGTTGAAAGTGGCGTCGAAGTAAAGCGTTATTCAAGTTGAGTGTAAAGAAGGCATTTTTCAGCGGTGAGAGCTGTGTTCTTCGGTGGAAAACTGTAGATGAAATATTATTGTACCAAAGAGTTCATTTCATTCCTATTTTTTTATAATGTTTGTTTTTTATTTTTTTTATCCCTTTTGTTTATTTTAGGCTCCTTAGCATTTTTTAGCTGTAACAGAGCCGAATTTCAATCGTGTACATGTCACATGTTTATCATATCTATAATTAGCACATTACACAGTTGCCATGTTTTCGGCTTTAGAGTATTCCCTTCTATACCATTGCATATGGTACACATTTACACAGTTGCCATATAGGCGTAAGAGTTTTCGTTCTGTTCTTCCATTATCCAGTTAGACCGGACAGCGGAGACAGTTGATTGATCATTGTTGAGTTATTCATAGAACAGTAGCCCGATGTGTCTTGCAGAGCAGAGCAGTTGTATGGATGAATCGATCTTATTTCGACCGTGGATCGATCTCAATCGCTGATGATTGTTGCGTGGACGTAGTTATTCTGTAACAACACAAAGATGGTCAATGAGGGCCCTGAGTTTTGAACTCACGATCGATCGCTTACTAAGCGAACGCGCAACCAATGTGAACACGGAGACCCCCCATAATGTTTGCTCTCGCCGACAATAATTTCGTAGACCTACGTTAACAATGTGGAAGTGTCTTGGAAACCGCCCTTCTGTTTCTTGAAACAGGACTACGATGTAGTCTAGTCGCACAGGAATATTGAACGAAAACTGAAAACATGTTAACTTTGAAAAATCAAACTCAAAAACGAAAAAGTCACTCTGGTACTCTTATATCCGGATATGTTATGTGAAAAAATCTAAGCTTCCAGGAGAAAATATTCAAAACTACAACGACAACCAACAATTACGAACACAAAATTCTATTTTTCCCAAGTGTAATATTTTTCGAAACAATAATTGCTAATTGGCTTCAATTTGATACGTCGATCATCTGAATCGTTCCAGTAGTTCAAAAGTTATGTATTTTTGTGGTGGAAAAAGGGGTAAAAATTAATTTTTCGGACCATCGATTAATTTTGAAAAATTATAACCCAAGAACACAGAGTAAAGCCTCACTGATTTTCGAATATGTTACGAAAAAACTTCAGCTTTCAAGAAAAAATATAGTACCCTTGGTCCCGAGACCATGTAAACTATAAAAAAAAACAAATACAATCAATAATTACGGAAACAACATCAATTTTTTTAGGGAGTGTAGCATTTTTATTTCATTGTTCATTGTTCATTGGCTTCAATTTGATATATTGGTCGTCAAAATCGGTCCACTAGTTTAAAAGTTATGATTTTTGTTTAAAAAAGTCACTTTTAGAAAATGGGGAAAATTTTGATTTTCGGACCTCTCTAAAATGTAAAAGGGCATCCTAATGCAAGAATAAAAAAAATACGGCTTTATTATTTTGCGATAAAGAACAAAATTACCACTTCTCACGGAAATCTGAGAACCACTTTATCGGTTTGGCATGGAATAAGTGAGTAATTTTGAAGTGTCAAGCATTATTTAAATTCACGTTTTGATTAGTCCAATTTGTGTTCCTCAAATTGTACCGATCAAAAGAGACAACTAGAGTGACAAAGTAATACAATTTGAGTAAATCAATACTAATGCGAATACAAGAGGAAACCTGAAGTGAAGCGCAACATTGCGTCGTAAGCCCCACCCTTTTGTGATTCTACAGTCAGTCAAGTTGAAAGAATTTTTAAGTTCCTCTCCGAACCGATTATTCATTTTCAGAAGAAGCAATTGGAGATGTAATTTTGCTAATATATACAAAAAAACTAGTTGGATATTCGATAAGTTATTTAAATTAACATCCCTTGGTGTAGTCCTAAGTCTATCCGGTTATGTAACCATCGATTTATCCGTCGTCATAATTCGGAACGCACATCTGCGGCATATTACACACATCGCGCGAATTTTAATGAATTTTAATACGGTTCGCAAAGCGTCAACTTCCTTGGAATGATACTATCAACCATCTTCTCTACTCCGACCGTTACCAAATAGGCCAAAATTCAACACTAATTTATCAATAATTTATGACAATAGAATATTGACATCACTGAACTTCTGGAACAAATCTTTATGAAACGTTTCACCACGACGTTTGCAATCCTCTTTAATTTCGGTATTTGATCATCACATCACCAACTATGGTTTCAACAAAACGTTCGTTTTCAGTCTGTAGACTAGATCGAAATAGGTGGTAATTGAATAAATCAACATCTCCCATTAATTATCTCGAACAATTTCGGTTTGTGTTTCAAGCAAAATTTGGAACGCGGAAAATACCGGAAAATAACGGAGGACCAAATATTAATCATATCATATCGGTGTTATGATGCAATTGACCACATTTTCTACATTTATTTTTGAAAATGATCATGGATCATTGAATAAACAACATGTTCGCAATCAGGGTTTTTTAACTCTCATTGACAAATCGTCACGCAAAAATAGACATGCCGCATTTCATGTCGCAGGTTATTCACGTTGGTCAATATATGACTACCCAAACCCGCTCAATACAAAAAAAACTCTTCTCTTCGTGCACAATCCTTTCGCTTCTCGTTCATTCGGCCATTCTTCACACGGAAGCGATGTTTCCAATCGACTTGTTCAGGGCGAATCAAAACATTTCTTTATTCAACCAACTTATGTTCAAATCAAAGTTTCCTCGTTGCATTCGATGTGTACTAACTGAAAAAATGTGAGGTGATAAGTAGGGCAGCATGAGTAATCAGTTGCCGAAACCGGTGGTAAGCGTGACTGCTATGTTCTCCTCCGCCCCTTCAAACACCAATATTTAGAAAAAGACGAATAGAGATGATATTGAGAAGAAAGCTTCTGCATTCCAAATTTTCCAATTTTTGAGCTTTGGAAAAGGGATTTGATTTTTGTACGTTCCACGTTATCCCGGGATCATTAAAATTTATACCCCAACTTAAAACAAACTGATTTTGGAATAGTAAAGTATTATACTTTATTCCGTTTCATAACATACAACAACTTTTCTTCCCAAAAAAGATTTTTGTGAGACTACGTTGCTACATTCATTTCATAATATTTTCCACCCACCATTATATGGTAATTTTCACATAAATGTGAATGCATTCACATCTGTATATCCAACTGTGATCATCAAATATAAATAAGTCCTCTTTCCTCGACGAAAGCGTAAGCATAAATTACGGTACGATTCAGATGCCATTCTGCGAGGGCGGCACAATCGTAAACTTATACGTAACTGTATCACGCATGGCGCACCAAATTATACCTAATATTTTGGATATGACACGCGTTGACAAACATTCTATTGTTTTGTGTACCAATTTTCTCTCACTAAAGCGATCCACAAACGGTTCATAGCGCGATCATCGTAAACAGGATGTGTTTGGGAGGTAGACACATCAAATATGAAAAGCATAACTGACCCGGAATGTCATTGAACATTGAACACGATCCATTATAGCCACAAACTAATGCACCTGTTTTGTTAGTATAAGCACTACATAAGCATACAAAAAGGCAACCCGCCTAATTTTGCCATCTACGCCAACATACTTTTCGAATCACCATAAGCGCAAATTGAGAGAGAGAGCTCATTGCTACTCACCGAAATTATGATTGCTCTTGTAACCTGCAATAAAAATTAGCATTTTAATGTAAATGCCTCATACAAGTTGTAAAGTGTTAACATAAAAGACTGTCGAATAGCATTGAGGGGTTTCGAGTGTGTGTGTGTATGTGTGTGTAGGATCGTGAAACAACTTAATAATAACATCGGGATTAGAAGTTCTTCTGCACCCAAAATTGATTTTTAGCTCATGTTTTGTCATCCCGATTTATTACATTAAATGAGCGTAAAGATAACAGAAAATGTCATGACTGTCAAATACTGGTTAACACTTGTATAATATACTAGCTGACCCAGCAAACTTCGTCCCGCCCAAAATTAATTTTTCGTTATCACATTTACGTCTTCTTACTCAGCGCACGTTCATGGGTCCAATCGCAGAACTGTTCATTGATTGATCTTCTAATATGTCCGTGTTTCTCCGTTACATGGAATAAATGTTTGATACAGAAAATATGATAGAATGAAAACAGCCTTAAACCGAACAATTCCTTTCTCAAGTTTTGCTCTTATTAACACATTCGACGATCCATTTTTATTTATTTAGATAGAAGACGATATGGGAGTGCGTTTTTTCACATTAAAATCCATTTTCACTTTCGAACGAAGATCAATTTCATTACGGCAAACATCAAATGGACTAACAACGCTTGTCAATATGTAGTTGTAGAACACATGGGAATTTATTTATTAAAATTTTCCTATTTTCCTTCAGAGTTTTCCGAAAATTTTCAATTGTCATGCTTGGTTGGAATATGTTTGGTTGAAATATGTGCATTATTTTCATGGGACACCCTCTCCATTCCGGAGGAGGGAGGGGTGTCATACCATCATAGAAACATTTCTAATACCCAAAAACCTTCACATCCCAAATTGTGCTTGAATAGGTTTCGAGTTATGCAGAAATTTGTGTTTCATTTGTATGGATTCCCCGCGCTGAGTTTTGCGCTGAATTTTGCGCCGCGCTTACGTCGTGTTTCTATACTGAGCGCTTGAATGTGGATTGCTCTCTAAATGGGGGCGCGCTGTTGTTTTTATGCTTTGCTTAGAACGAACGAAGACAAAGCGGGCGCTAGAATTTGATGTGTATGTGTGTGTGGGTATAGAATGAGACAAGCATCACACAAGTGAGAAGAAATGTTCTGCGCCGGGTACATTGTTCCGAATGTTCCGAAATCTTGTTATCGATCTCAAAAGAAGGAAAAAGAGATCTGCATGGTGGAGTACGATTACGGATTTGAGTCACTGTATGTACACGCCCCAGACCGAGATGGATATGGATCTCCTTTATGCTGGAAAGTGTTTTCTAGGAGTAAAATTAGAAAACACTTTCCAACTTCAATTTGTAATAAGACGTCATAAAGGGTGTGTCACATCAAATTGCATCACGGAAAAAACGCTGTAGAAATTCGCCCAGTAGACCGATCCTTTTGAAAATTTTAGACAGTAAAATAAAATCTATTAAACAACTTTTGGCATTTTCTTTTTATTTATACTTCGAGCCCAAGCCCGTATGCTCGAACCTTCCTCTTTCCCCCGTCCAAAGGGTTCTGTACAACGTCAGGTTGTAGTTTTTTTTTGAACAGAAATCCATTTTCTCTTGAAGTCCGCCTCCGATTTGACAACTTTTGGGTTCTTCCGGAGGGCCTGCTTCATAATCGCCCAATATTTCTCTATTGGGCGAAGCTCCGGCGCGTTGGGCGGGTTCATTTCCTTTGGCACGAAGGTGACCCCGTTGGCTTCGTACCACTCCAACACGTCCTTTGAATAGTGGCACGAAGCGAAATCCGGCCAGAAGATTGTCGGGCCCTCGTGCTGCTTCAATAGTGGTAGTAAGCGCTTCTGTAGGCACTCCTTAAGGTAAACCTGCCCGTTTACCGTGCCGGTCATCACGAAGGGGGCGCTCCGCTTTCCGCAAGAGCAGATCGCTTGCCACACCATGTACTTTTTGGCAAACTTGGATAGTTTCTGCTTGCGAATCTCCTCCGGAACGCTGAATTTGTCCTCTGCGGAGAAGAACAACAGGCCCGGCAGCTGACGAAAGTCCGCTTTGACGTAGGTTTCGTCGTCCATTACCAGGCAATGCGGTTTCGTCAGCATTTCGGTGTACAGCTTCCGGGCTCGCGTCTTCCCCATCATGTTTTGCCTTTCGTCGCGGTTAGGAGCCTTCTGAACATTGTATGTACGCTGGCCCTCCCGCTGCTTGGTCCGCTGGATGAATGAACTTGAAAAATTCAGCTTATTGGCGACATCCCGGACCGAACTTCTCGGATCACGTCTAAACTGCTTAACTACGCGCTTGTGATCTTTTTCACTGACGGAGCATCCATTTTTGCCGTTCTTCACCTTCCGGTCGATGGTTAGGTTCTCGAAGTATCGTTTTAGTACTCTGCTGACCGTGGATTGGACGATTCCCAGCATCTTACCGATGTCCCGATGTGACAACTCCGGATTCTCGAAATGAGTGCGCAGGATTAATTCACGACGCTCTTTTTCGTTCGACGACATTTTTCCAAATTTACGAAAAATTGACAGTGAAGCATGGCCAACGTGATCTATACACTCTTATCTGATTACAAGCGAAAGCTGAAGATATAATTCCTAAAAATTAAATTTCTACAGCGTTTTTTCCGTGATGCAATTTGATGTGACACACCCTTTATTATCAAACTTCTGCATAACAGCATCATTAGCTATGGGGTTAGCGTGATTATGCAAAACAGTCTTGCATTCCAGCCGGCCTTGGTTCGATCCCCGTTAACGTTGTTTGGACCTTGTTTTTTGGGTGCAATCCCAAAAAAGATGGAAAAAGAAAAAAAGAAAGATGTCTGCTTCCTCACATACATACAAACATTTTAAAGCGTTGGGGGACAGATGACATTTGCTCATTTGACGCTACAAGGCATGAAAAGACATGGCTTCTGCCGAAAATGAAATGCTTTCTAGCAACGCTAGTTTGAGTATGGATATCGTGTCGTATATCGTAGTTTTCAAATTGAATTATCAGGACTCGATCTTCTCGAGATAAATTTAGCTTAGCTATGATCTTTCGCGTAGCCCCTCAAAAATGACTAGACCATCAGACCTCGACGACCGATTGAACCGATTTATAAAATTACGCGCTGCCGTAAGGAGTGAACCAAACCAAAAAAAATAATAAAAGGCACAATATTTTTTATGTATCCAAATGTTTGGTTATTCGATCAATGATAAGTGTAGTGTTGCAAAGCATCGATTTCACAATAACCTTGACGTCCAGACGACAAAACGTGTGCTTCTATAATAACATTGTTATGAATATGTATGAAGATTCGATACCTCTGGTAGAAAACAGGCAGCCGACTGCTAACTACATCCACTGGACAAAAAACATCCAGACAAAGGATTAACCCCTCAAAAGGTGCACGCTCGATGACTCCACAGTGAATCGTAAGTTTCGGCTGATCCTTTGTGGTTGACTTGAAACCCCGCCATCAATCATTTGATGGATGTGATTAACCGAGAATAATTGCCGATTTCTACGATTGGCAATCTCAATAACCTGCGGCAATCAAATTTTGAATAATGTAATAATCTTTTGTGTATTTTACTGCATCGTAGTCAATTGACACTATAAAATGGCAATTATTTCCCAGCAATTGGCAATTTATTCCAACGACCAACCCATCCAGCGGCATACTTCATTCACGCCAGCAACAAATCATAATTCACCGGGACCCATCCAATTAGAGTATTTTTCCAACCGGTTAACCCATTGGCCGTCATCTCCCACGTGCCGGAGAAAATTGAAGCGAAACACTCGACATAACAAACCTCGACCCAAACACATCACGCTGCATAAATTTGCGTGTGAAAAACATTATTTGCCCAACCAACCGCGTTTGTTTAATTTGTAGCTTTTTTACCACAGCAAATGACGCTTACCAATCCTCCCATTCGGCTGGAATCCCACTTCAGACGAGAATTCAACAATTGGCCATAGGTTTCGCTAGAATTAGCCAACTATGGATGTGTGTAGTAGATTGATGTTGTTAATGGCTCATACCGGTTTTTTTTTCTCATTTTGGCCCCAGTGATGCAGTTTCAGCATACGATTTTTTGCATGTGGAACTTTGCACGCGACAGTGGATGAGACCCCAAGTGTTATGAAGTTCGGTTGAACTTTGCCAGCCAGCCAGAGTTAATAACGAATAAATACTTGCTTCTCGTTTATACTCCAAAGGTCACAAAACTAGTTTAGCCCGTTTCTGAAGAAGCTCCATGTAGACATCGAATGGATTTGTTTTTAAGAGAAGCGGCGAAATTATGCATCGGTGGCAACTATTAAGCATTGCTGTCATTAAGCTGCAGCCGAATCCACTCGCGGAGGAATTCGAACAGGCATGTGCTGCGAATTGAAATCCCAGAAGGATTATGCATACACGCTTGTCGATTTTCCAAATGTCATTTGTTAACTCTGCAAAGATTGCATCGCCGATGGTATATATATTTTTGAAAGAATTGCTACTTACATTGGATTATTGAAATTTAATTATTGTTTTTAATATGTATAATATGCTACGACGAATCCAATAAAAATACCACTCATTATCTACTCAGTGGGAGCCAACATCCAAGCATTATCAAGGTGGCACTAGAAAAAACACGCTGTATAAAATTCTGCGAAAAAAATGAATCACTTTAACTGTATCGACTAATGACAACCAACATATGCATTTCTGCTCACTTTAGCTGTATAATTGGTATTGAAGTATCTAGGTACCTAGGCTAGCCATAAAATTTTAGTGTCAACAGGTTGTGCCTTTTATTCGCAAAGCTTTAATAGAATTCTCCACACTAAGCTGGGCTATTATTCTAGTTGTCTTTTCGGATCTAGAAATAAACTATCCAGGTAAACATTTGAATATGAAGTAAACCAATGATATTATTGCATTTCAAATGCTTATTATCGTAAATTAAAAATCGAAAGACATAGCAGCTGTAAATCAGCATACACAATACTATTCGAATAGTTCCTGTAATAATAATCATTCTGATTGCCCAACTGCAATCAGAATGATTATTACAACCTGCATTTATCAATTGAATATCCGTATATTTTGTATTTATTTTGCGTATAGTTCTGATCGTATACTGCACGAACTTGATCAGCTTTATTATCGAACCGTATCAGTGCTTGAATGAAGCTGTAATGAATGAGTTCTGTAGCTGAAATTACCAAGGTATTCTAAAAACTGTCAATTAAAACAGTATTATTTCACAAACCTATTTTTCCGAATGTTTTGAATTCATCATCTGATATGTATTCCAACTAGGTTTGGATCAATATCGTATGATACACAATGCAAGTAACCTCTCACGAATATATAACCAAACATGAGTGGATCGTTCAGATACTTGTATGAATGACAGTAATCACTTGTGTTACTCTAAATGATTGAACAAAGAGGAAACGAAGACTGTTGATTGCATATCCGAACTGTACCAAACATCGCATACCATTTTCGAAGCCTGCATACAAGTTTGAACCGCATATATCGTCCGGTTCTACTATAAAGGGTGTGTCACATCAAATTGCATCACGGAAAAAACGCTGTTGAAATTTAATTTTTAGGAATTATATCTTCAGCTTTCGCTTATAATCAGATAAGAGTGTATAGATCACGTTGGCCATGCTTCACTGTCAATTTTTCGTAAATTTGGAAAAATGTCGTCGAACGAAAAAGAGCGTCGTGAATTAATCCTGCGCACTCATTTCGAGAATCCGGAGTTGTCACATCGGGACATCGGTAAGATGCTGGGAATCGTCCAATCCACGGTCAGCAGAGTACTAAAACGATACTTCGAGAACCTAACCATCGACCGGAAGGTGAAGAACGGCAAAAATGGATGCTCTGTCAGTGAAAAAGATCACAAGCGCGTAGTTAAGCAGTTTAGACGTGATCCGAGAAGTTCGGTCCGGGATGTCGCCAATAAGCTGAATTTGTCAAGTTCATTCGTCCAGCAGACCAAGCAGCGGGAGGGCCTGCGTACATACAAGGTTCAGAAGGCTCCTAACCGCGACGAAAGGCAAAACATGGTGGGGAAGACGTTAGCCCGGAAGCTGTACACCGAAATGCTGACGAAGCCGCATTGCCTGGTAATGGCCGACGAAACCTACGTCAAAGCGGACTTTCCTCAGCTGCCGGGCCTGTTGTTCTTCTCCGCAGAGGACAAATTCAGTGGTTCGTAGGAGATTCGCAAGCAGAAACTATCCAAGTTTGCCAAAAAATACATGGTGTGGCAAGCGATCTACTCTTGCGGAAAGCGGAGCGCCCCCTTCGTGATGACCGGCACGGTAAACGGGCAGGTTTACCTTAAGGAGTGCCTACAGAAGCGTTTACAACCACTATTGAAGCAGCACGAGGGCCCGACCATCTTCTGGCCGGATCTCGCTTCGTGCCACTATTCAAAGGACGTGTTGGAGTGGTACGAAGCCAACGGGGTCACCTTCGTGCCAAAGGAAATGAACCCGCCCAACGCGCCGGAGCTTCGCCCAATAGAGAAATATTGGGCGATTATGAAGCAGGCCCTCCGGAAGAACCCAAAAGTTGTCAAATCGGAGGCGGACTTCAAGAGAAAATGGATTTCTGTTAAAAAAAAACTATAACCTGACGTTGTACAAAATCTTATGGACGGGGTAAAGAGGAAGGTGAGCATACGGGCTTGGGCTCGAAGTATGAATAAAAAGAAAATGCCAAAAGTTGTTTAATAGTTTTTATTTTACTGTCTAAAATTTTCAAAAGGATCGGTCTACTGGGCGAATTTCTACAGCGTTTTTTCCGTGATGCAATTCGATGTGACACACCCTTTAGCGAAAACCATTGCACAGACAAGTGCAAAGCGAGAAAAGATACAAGAAAAATTACGTCATCATTCGGTCACCATTTGCGGAGACCGAATGGGAAAAGAGCTAAAACGAGAGAGCTTTTGTTTCTCACTTAAACGGTGTTGCTAGTAAAACTATGCGGTCTATTTTAATATATATATATATATATATATATATATATATATATATATATATATATATATATATATATACTTCAATGAATAGCAGCGTTAAAAATGAAAAATGAGGGGCTTAGAATGAAAGGGGTGTAAGTGATTTGATCGATTTCTCTACATCGACTCTCTCTTTTGGTCATAACTTAGCTGCAAATACATTTGCTGTATTTGAAAATGTGGAAGATAGGTCAGAACCTCATCTATCGGATTGTATAGCAAACTTAAATTGAAACGATTAACTAAATAAAAAGTTGATGAAGAGAAATCGATCAAGTCACTTACACCCCTTGCATTCTGAGCCCCTCAAATATAATCTGACTACCCTTCCCTCTAGCTATATAATCATATAGTTTGCACTCTCTGAGACTTATCGATCAGGATCTACTACATTGGTTGAATATGAGTCATTCGCTTTGCGTAGTTCGTATGATCCTGCGGTTTCATGGTGCATGGAGAGGTTTGATATGTATATGTTAGAGACAAAGAAGAAAATAAACTTTTGCGCCGAAAGCGTACATGACGGTTTTGCTTGCGTGCTGGTGTGTCATGAAGTGCGAATCGAAGCAGAGTTGTTCCGTTTTCTTTTGTGTGGTGATTTGTAGCACGTAACAACAAAAGAATGCCGCTGAGAGAAATGATTTCTGTAAGATCATATTTGAACGAACGAAAGCGATTTATTCAGTGAATGGATCAACTGGCAAACACTGATTCCAACTTTGTAATCGAATATAATGCATAACTGCAAAAAGAAAATTCGTTCTACGCCGAAGGAATCAATGCACTCTACGGTAAACCATACAAAAACTTGAAAAAAAAAGAACCGGAAGGATGGTATCCATTTCCTCGCAGCTTGTATATATCTGCAATGTCCATTTCCCTAGGCTTCTCCGTTTTTTAGTCCTTATTAGGGATACACATTCTGGACTGCACAAATGCGTGCGGATATAAGAGTGCCCGCATCTTGCACCTATAGAAAATTCTTCTTTCTCTTCTTTTCAATGATGCTTCGCGAAGTTATAGCAAATGCACTCACCTCCTACCAAACCCACCTTGAAAAAAAAATTCATTGAATCACTCTTCTTCTTCTTCTTAAATGGCACTAACGTTCCTAGAGGAACTTCGCCGTCTCAACGTAGTATTACTTGCGTCATTTTCATCAATACTTAGCTGAGATTTCTTTGCCAAATAGCACGCCTTGAATGCATTCTGAGTGACAAGCTCTAGAATACACGTGACCACAGTGCAGGTCGGAGGAAATTTCTTTGACGGAAAATTCCCCCGACCAGAACGGGAATCGAACCGGAACCCCCGGCATGTCAGGTGTAACGCTAACCACTCGGCCACGGGAGCATACAACTGGACATATGGTGATAGCAAATTTATCTTGATCACTCCTAGTCAGATATCGTGTAACTCCGACGCGTAACCGAAATAGAACTGTCCCCAGTTGATTAACGTCAATGCTGTTTGCGAGTCAATAACTTGACCAGTTCCGAGACGCCATTAGGAACGTTTCTAAGGAAATACTGCCCAGACTTGCTCACACTGAAATGTGTTTGCCATAGTATGGCGCATTCCTCAACAACCATTGAACGAATGTTTTCATAATACAACTTGAACAAAACAAAACTAAAAAAAAGAACAAAAACTGTGCGAGAAATTCTAGCTTCCAAAAACTATGTACATGTGCATAAAAGACAGTCAAGATTATTTAGAATGACTCTAAATTTTTTACCAACTCAATAGCAATTCAAATTAACCTTGTCAACTAGCTTTAATTTGGTTCCAAGAACGTTTCTGTAGGACCTTCCCACACAGAAATATTTCGGTTTGAATGAAAAATTACCCCTTCGTCTTTGATGATGAATAATTCAATAAAAAACCATCGCATCGCAAATCGAAAGGCAGTTTTGAAAACTCCAATAAATTCTGCACAAGGATAATTTGTTACTTTGACGAAAAATCCAATAGTTTATTTTCTTCAATTTGATATGTCGATCATCTGAATCGGTCGACATCTGATTTGGTCTAGTAGTTCAAAAGATATGCATTTTTGAATAAAGGAATTAGTTATTATACGACTTACGAGACCAGGTGATTATATTGCTGCTTTGTGCCATTGTAAACAAACAATGCTTCAATATTCTAGTGTATCGGTTTGGTGACGACCATATACTGCATGATTTTCATATGTGTGTGTGCAAGCGCTGTACGTAAACGAATGTTTTTGTAAGTTTCTATAAGATCAGTTACTTTTTCCGTTGTTTTAGTTGTTTTGATCAATAAATATAGGAAATTCCGAAGGGAAAAGTGCTGACGGAGAGAACAGAAAAACAAATCGATGCATTTCACCAAGAAAATATTGGTATCAGAGAAATTACTCGTCGGATTGGACGATCCCATCAAGTAGTGCTCAATTATTTGACGAATCCTCAAGGATACGGTAAGAAGAAGAGAGCTCAACATAAATCCAAGCTCTCTGACCGGAATAAGCGGGAAATAGCTAGAACAGCTTCGAATACCTCAGAATCGCTTATGCAAATAAAGCAATATTTCAATTTAAATGTTACTCGGGTGACAATTCGTCAAGTTTTGGAAAAAAATCCTCACATAAAGAGGGTTTGAAAGGTTAAAACTCCTCATCTTACACCATCCCACATCGGAAGACGTCTGAGTTTTGCCAAAGCTCACATGAACCGACAGTGGGACATGTTGTGACAAAGAATGTTTTCATAAGAATACATTTTGCTATATACCATAACGAAAAGAATCTTCAATGTATAGGTTATCTTCACTGACAAAAAAAGTTTAATTCTGTGCAACCGGAAAACTCAAGATAGCTTCCACATCATTCAAGGATTACATACATGTTCTGGAATCCTCTCTGCTACCGTTTTTACGTGGATATCGTCACAAAAAATTCACATGTCATATCATATTCATATCAGCAAGGAATCTAAGCAATGGATTAAGGACCAAAAAGTTATTTTTTGGACTGACCAGCTCGCTCTCAAGACTTGAATCCTGTTGAAAATCTTAGGGGGGATCCTTGTACGCAGAATCTACACTGAGTGAAAACAATACACCACGATTGAAGAGCTCAAGGTCGCAATTTCGGTAACAAATATCGAGAAAATCGTTCAGCAGCATTTGGTAAATAGTATTCCAACACGAATTTTCCAGGTTATTAGCCGAAATGGCAAGGTTGCCAATTATTGACATATAAATCAGTCGATCGTTTTGAACTGGACAGCTGCAATTGTCATATTTAAGCACAATGAATAAACAAACAATTCTTTTGGACGAAATTGACGTTAAATATACTTTATTCTAAGCATTCAACAATTTATGAATGTATCTTGTTGAAATTCTAACTGTTTGTGTTGCAACGAAACAGAATCAGGGTGGTCTTATAGAAGTTAGACAGAGTGTCTGTATATCAGCCAAATTTAATGGCACTGGCGTTCCTACATGAACTTCGCCATCTAGAGTAGTAGAGATTTCTATGCCAAATAACACGCCTTGAATGTATTCTGAACGGTATGCTCTAGAATACGCGGGGCCACTGTGCAAGTCGGAAGAAAATTTCTTCGACAAAAAATCCCCCAATTTCCTTACTTTTCTGTTAATGCGACCCACGAGCAGGTGCACGCCCATTTCCCGTTATGGCGTTTCGCTACCTAATTCGTCAAAATTTTCATCTGATCTCTATTTCCGTAAGATGTTCTTGCTGTAATGGCGGCTAGCTAGATCTGGCCAAACCGTGACTTGTACATCATGGTAGTTGTTCAAAAGTAAAATCTGTGTTTTGAGACATTCCGTTTCGGATAATTTCGATTTCATAGTTCGAAACAAAAAATATTGTTCGTTAGAGTGAATTTTATTGATGTAAATTATGCATCGCATGAAATCAATCTTGCGTCCAAAGTTTCGATCGATGTATTTGCAATGAATGACAAAATTGCATTTAATGACGATAATAACAAATGAATGTAACAATACATTCTCGTTTCCAAACAATTCTGCCATTGATGCAATGATGCTCAACATTGAAAGACAATTTTATGAAAGCATCATGACAGCCAACATGCATGTATCAGCGTTTCCGTATTGGTTTGCGTACACACCACATTTCAATCTGCTGGTAGCCATCCTTGAAAATAGCTCTCAAGATAATTTTGCCACTTGACCTTTGCGCGAGAGATTCTTGGCTTCTACCGAGTAGAACTGAAGCAAGAATTTTAAAATGTTTAATGGAACGCCTACATTACGCACGAGCATTCCTAGTTCATAGTTTTTTTTTTCTCTTGTTAAACGTAAACATGTTCCCCCATTCATATAAAAGACTGTTTAATTCCTGGCCACAACAAGCTGACCAGTGTCAGCGTCTGTCGCAAAAGCCAACCATTTTTTTTAGCCTAGAAGGCGAAAAGGAAAACCAGTTTTCTGTCCCCCAGTGCAAACACTCTTGCATCGGAATGCTCGGTGCTAGATTTTAATACGCGAGATTGGATCCGATCGCAATGTTCCCCATGTGTACGGGCTCAATTTATTTTTCGCTTTCGTCCAACGACAACCGCTTGAACACGAACCAGTTTAAATCTTCCTCCACACGTGGCGCTTCTACCGAGAACCAGCTTCTCCGGCCGGGCAGTTCACAGGATAACTTATTTAAGCAGCGTTACGTGAAATAGAAAGTAAGATACTTCTCCAAAACGGGTGTTCGGGGTGATGTAAAGACCGTTATACTGTCGTTAATTGGCAAGAATCGACGGCGATAGAAAGCAGCGACAATGCACCACAAGGAGATCATTAAAATTGAAACATATAAACGATCGAGGGTATAAAGTCGCTCAAAGGTAAGAGGACCCGATTTCGAGTAGTACCATACGCGGAACCACCAGTCGAGGAATGGAATGTGGAACGAAGAAGGACATGACGTTTGAAGATCTGCATGGAATGAAATATCGATCCCGATTGATTTGTCAATCTGTAATAAATCAGTTTTATCTCGGAAAAACTTCAATAGAAAAAGAATGCTGTGGTCTCAAAATAAAGTTTTTTTTGTGCTTCCAGAAACACGATAACGAAAAAAATCCGATTAGATTTTTGCTTAAATCGCGAACTTACATCAATCCAATATTTTCACACGATTTCATCAATCCCAATTATTATTTTCTCATTAGTTTCCTTAGTTTTTACCACCTAAGTCATATATAAGTCATATCGCAATATGGTGGTTATGAAGTGCAGCTAGAATTTTGGTAGCTGGCGCAAAAAGCTCGAAAAGTTTGGAAATCTGTTGTATGTTTCTTCAAGTGTGATTCTGTCAGTCATGTGTAAAATCAGTCGTCTTGTGAAAGTTTCGTCACGACCAGATATTGTTGTAAATCTGTTAAAAACGAGCTGGTTTTATTCCTGAATAATACGTCAACAAAAAGCTGAGAGTATCAAATTAAATCCCGCCTATTGTACCTCAAAGAATCTCATCATTTCAGCCAACATGAATACAAGGGGAAATGCCATTAAATGCGGTACCAATATGAATCCTGAAGAGGTGGCGAACAGTGAGAACGATGATATGACCATTTCCCAACGTTGTCTGCCCATCCTGTTTTTGTAATTCAGCGGCATCTGGAATCAATTAGACCAAAGAAAAGCCTCACACATGTAGGACCAATTCACCCCACAGAAACGTGTCTATATCACCCCACACAACATGCAAAAATTCAAATGCAATTAATTACATTCATTGTTATCAAACTTACTGTTTCGCTTCATCATATTGTTCCTCTTCCTTAGGCGAACAGAACTTTACTGCACAATACACGAAAAGTTAGTTTAATCAGCGGGAAAACTCTTACGAAACCTAAACGATTGGAAAAGTCACATTTTTTGACAATCAAAGTGCTGGTACTGTTTCCTTCCAGCTGTCGAATTTTACCAATTTTTTTTTACGTTAGGTACATGCGGTTCAACAATAGAAAGATAAAGGGGTGGCCCAAATCACCCCGTATGTCCAACTCACCCCGTGTTACTCAACATTGGAAAAATCTGTCGTCGATTTAAGCTATTGTGTGAACCATAGCAAAGAGGGTATACAGCACACCGAAAAAAATCTCACACGTTCGCTGAATCGGAATGATCTTCTCATCAGTGGAGTACCATTTGTGCAGGGCGAAAATCTTATGGAATAATTTGAGAAATGCTGCCATGCTCTGGAACTCACTTACGCTGCTGCTCCGGCTGTGGATATTCGTCGTTTACACAAGGCTACCATGCGACCGGGGAAATCGTACTTAATATTGCTGCAATTCGCCATCTCAAATCAACGCAATGACTTCTATTTTAAGTACATGAGTACTGATAGGGCGATTAAAAGCAAGAAAGATGGCAAGCTGCACTCAGTGACCACTCGAGATGGAATCGCCTGTGTTAAAAAGAATCCAGAAAGTGAGAACCGTTGTGTCGAAACCATGGATCAGCTGATGGATATAATTCAATAAACCTGTCCTAATATGATTTTGTTTTCCTGTTGATTCCATCCTTGTTTTATTCTATTGTTCCCCTCCTAAAAGTTATGCAGTTTTAAAACATGTCCACCTTTCCTTCCAAGCGCTCTCCGTCCTTCCAATCCATCCTTAAAACAATCCATTGTCTCCTCTCCTAAGAGTCATACTGGATGGGTTCTGGATGGACGTCACTGCTGAGAATGACTGATGCTTCTTTTTTTTTATCCCATTTATTTATTTAAGGCTCATTAGCATTTTAGCTGTAACAGAGCCGAATTTCAATCGTGTACATGTCACATGGTTATCATATCTATAATTAGCACATTACACAGTTGCCGTTCGCCAGTATTCCTTCTATACCATTACATATGGTACATTCACACAGTAGCCATTTAGGCGTAAGAGTATTCGTTCTGTTCTTTCATTATCCAAGTTGGACCACCGGACAGCGGAGACAGTTGATTGATCATTGTTGAGTTATTTATAGAACAGCAGCCCGATGTGTCTTGCAGAGCAGAGCAGTTGTATGGATGAATCGATCTTATTTCGACTGTGGATCGATCTCCATCGCTGATGATTGTTGCGTGGACGTAGCTATTCTGTAACAACACAAAGATGGTCAATGAGGGTCCTGAGTTTTGAACTCACGATCGATCGCTTACTAAGCGAACGCGCAACCAATGTGGCTACGGAGACCCCCAGCTGACTGATGCTGTTTCTATTCAAATGAAGTTACAATGGATCCATTGATGGCTAGTGTGTTATGACTAGTTAATTTTTTTTTCGCCGTGCAATAGTGCGTTTAATCGATTGTAAAGAAACATATAATAGAAAATTGTGCTAATATTGATTCAAGTCCATTTGCGCCTCGAATGGCTAGTTAGAAAATGTTTGTTGTAATATTATAATATTGTAATATATAGTTCAATTCTTGAACGATTATTTATGTTACATTGTTTTTTGAACATGTTTGTTTACGACTATGGCTAGTACCAATTAGGACAATGCCTCCGCACAGATTTGTTTGCCAGGAATTGTACTAAAATCGGCATTCATTCAAAATAAGCTTTCGGTGTGTTGTTTGGATATGCAAAGTATGTGTGCCAGATAAATGGTAAAATTTGAGGAGTTTAGTCAAATATTGAGTGTGTCTAGTGTAGATGTTAGTTGTGTGTGTGAGACTTGGTTGAATGAATCGAGAAGTAATGATACAATAACAATTGATGGATATAACACTATAAGAAGCGATAGAATTGGAAAAATAGGTGGTGGACTGATGATATATGTGAAAAAATATTTCAAGTATAAACATTTGGAATCTTCTTGCGTCGAAATACATGGAAAACATACAGAATTAATTTTCATTGAATTATCTACTTTCAATGATATCATACACATTGGATTGATATACAACCATCCTGATCTCGACTGCTCAGAACTTATTCACGAAAAGCTTACTTCTTTTAAATTATACATAATAACATACTATTAATCGGCGATTTTAACGCCAATCTAATGAATCGAACCCCAAAAACTGAACGTTTTCATGCTGCGCTCACATCACTATGTTTGTTCAATGTTGGAAAAGAACCAATTTTTTTTTCATTCAACAGGGTCTTGCCAGCTAGATCTTTTAATCACTGATAATTTTGAAAATGTACTAAGATTTTGTCAAATCAGTGAATTATGACGTACAATTGACTAATTAATTTATTTATATATATATTCACAACAATCAACAGGTTGAAAAAACCCTAATGATTCTCTAAGAACGATCTTATTCTTACTTGCTGGAGCTTACGGAGAAGGTGCCTTTTTATTACATCCCTCGTAACATTAAAGTCGATGAGTTCTATATGTTGATTGAATACACGAGCCATGCTTGCAACAGGCTCATGGTAAGCATAGTTAGTACGCGCTGCAGGAAGGCGAAGAATATCGTAGGGTATAGAGATGAACCAGCCTTTGGCTGAAAATCTCTTTAATAAAGAAAGAAAAAAAAAATATATATATATATATCGTAAATGATCTTGGTTTGTCCAGTCGAAAATATGATCATGGTTTGCCCACTTTTTTGAATGCTCTAATTCAGCGCTCCTGTGTCAAATAAGGCCTTCGAATATTTCGAAACATATAAATGAAATTGCCTTTTACATGATTTATAGTGGTTTGATAGTATATTTTTACGAAATCACATGTTTTAAAGGATTATAAAATACACCTTCTATTTGTGTCAATTCGTCAATTCCCCCCATTCGAGCTAACTTTTAATCGATCACCAGATGATTATTTGGCACGTATTCAGACCTTTTCTGGATTACAACACTTATAAATATTGTAAACATCATGCTTGTTCACAATTTGTATCGGATTTACATAGCTAAACCATTAAATTACCGCATTTTGATGAACTCAATTCTGATCATGAGTTGTCCAATTCAATAATGTTGTTTTGTCCACATGATTTCTATGGCAACCGCTTGGCGCGCTGCATTTTGTTTATTGTGTCCTTCGCGGATAGCAGAGATAAAGTTTCTCTGTGTTGAGTGTGTTGAGGTGAACACTTCTAAAATGCCCAAGAAAAGTCAATATTCTGAAGAAAGCCTAAATTATGAATGAATCAATATGATGACAGTAAACTCAAGCAATGATAAATGCAACATCTAATTGTGAATTCGAATGTTTTCATTCAAAAATGGAGATTTCTAAAACCGGACAAACCATGATCATTTTTTTGGGCAAACCATGATCAGAGGTGGTCAAACCATGATCATAATTCTTCTTTAAGCAAAATCGTTAAAAAACATAAAAATTTGAATAATTTCAACACCTTATGGTAGTATTAGCAACTAGAGACTTGGGGCTTTTCAACAAACCCAAACTCGTATCGATTATGTGTGATTTTCATGAAGAAAAATCGATTTGCATTTACTAGTTGCGTAAAAACACCCCAAATTGGACAAACCAAGATCATTTACCCTAATTTCGTAAATTTCTTCTTCGGGTGTTGAAGTTGAACTGTCGAAGTAAATCCGGGCAATCGATGTTTCCTTGGATGAGATCAAAAACAAACAGAACTTTTGCTGTATTACGTCGTTCGCTAAGCAGATTCAATTCTATGAGATTGCAAAGATCCTCGGAGCTAGGGAGATTCTGAGAATCATTCCAGGGTAGTCCACGTAAAGCGAAACGTACAAATTTGCGTTGGATGGACTCAATTCTCTGGATGCTGTTTCCGTAATACGGAGCCCAAACTACGGATGAGGACTCCAAGATAGAACGAACCAGAGAGCTTTGAGGCACTGTATGTCGGTAAAATGTTTGGTAATACGAAATATAAAACCAAGAGATTTGGAAGCTTTAGAAACTACGTATGAAATATGTTCTCGGAGCGTCAACTTTGAATCTAAAATAATTCCTAGGTCCTTAATGTTTGTAGTTCTATTCAGAGTAGATCCATGTAGCTTATAATCGGATCCTATCGTTGATCGTTTCCGAGAGAAAGAGATGACAGAGCACTTTGAAGCGTTGAGCGACATACGATTGGATTTACACCAATTGGCAAACGTTGTCAACTGTTTTTGGATAAATGCGGCACCTTCGTAGTTTTCCACGCACATAAAAAGTTTGAAGTCACTAATAGGTTCAGGTTCGAAAACGCGGCTAAATTACCGACGGAACCATTCACTTATACCAGGGATCGTAGAGGCTTCGTCTTGTTCGTCGATCATGACTGATGGCAAACCGGATTCGTTTCTCTGTGTGTCGACGTGTTTCCAAAAACTTTTTGGATTAAACCTCAATTTGCGCTGAACTCGAATTTGATATGTACCGAAAATCTTCTCATTCAAAATCCTGTAGTTTTTACATGCATTCGCATAGTGAGATCTCCAAAAGTGGTTACGGTGTCTCGAGAATTTCCTTAGTGGACCTCTTTTAAAGGTCTTCAATCGGCGAAGGGTAGTGTTGGACCAGGGTGGGTGAACCGGTTCTTTCTTCCGTTTCTTTGGAACAAATTGGTCAATGGCATATAGTAAAACATGTGAGACAGTCGTAGCATTTGCATCAACATCATTTTGTTCTAAAAGTTCATCCCATTTTATAATTGCAAGGAAGCGGCTCATCGATAAAAAAATCCGCATACTGGTAATTGTGGTAAATTGATTCAGCGGTATTTGTGAAACTGTCCCTTGTGGGCTGGGTAAAGGTCACGAGTAGCGGATGATGGTGTTGACATCGTTTCACAAGAACGGATGGTGCTCCAGTAATGATAGTGTTGGGTATTAATTCATGTCTTATGTAACAGAGGTCAAGTATCCGATTGTTTTCATTGAAAATGTCATTCATTTGACATAATCCAGCAGTACTATACTCATCTAGCAATCTCATTGATGTTGTGCTGATTGAGGAACATGAAGAGTCTGGGAAAAGGTAATTTTGAGTGCTTCTCGTCCAACTGACACCGGGCCTGTTGAAATCACCGAGTATGAGGATATTGTCTTTCGGCTTCATGCGCGAGGTGATCCAGGAGAGCGATGTGATATGACGGTCGATAATAAGGAATTTTTCTATAGAGATTACAAGATGATCGATCTAAATGCTGCTCTCAGTAAATTTAATGATTTTGATTGGAACCATTTTTATTCTATTAGTCATCCAGATGATTTGGTAGAAATGTTCAATAATAGTTTGGAATGCATTCGTGACGATTGTGTACCTTTGCGTAAAGCAATGACAAATCACAAAATAAAAAATCAATGGTTAATACTCAAATTCAGATAGCACTGATCGATCGAGACCGTATGTACAAAAAATGGAAGTCAACTAGGAACAACCATGACTTTAACAGATTCAAAGTTTTAAGGAACACAGCTGATCGATTAATTGCTCAAGCCAAGCGTGATTACTACAACACTCAACTAAGTGATGATATGTCTCTCAAAGACTTTTGGCGGAAAATTCGACAGTTGGGACTTGGAAAATTTTCTTCAAACATTGAATGCAATTTCGATCATCAATGAAATTAATGAATCGTTCCAGAAAAAAATTTCATCGCCTATCCAGTCTATGACCATTTTCCGTACCAATAATCACAATAGCTTTTGCTTCAGACCGGTGCAAACAACCGAAATCATTAACGCTGTACACAAAGTTACATCGAATGCTGTAGGTCTCGACGATATCCCCATCAGTTTTATTAAAAGTATTTTACCTTTACTACTAGAACCATTAGTTCACGTTTTCAACGAAATTTTTGACACGTGTCCCAAATTATGGAAAATGTCTAAAATAATTCCATTCCGAAAAAGTCAAATTTAGCTTAATTAGACAATTTGAAGCCCTATTAGCATTTTGAACATATTGTCCAAAGTTTTCGAAAGGTTGCTGAAGATCCATATATGTTCCTATGTTCACAATAATAATCTATTATCGCCCTTTCAGTCTGGCTATCGTTCCGGCCACAGCACTAAAAAATTAAAAATTTGTGATGACATTGGTGTTATTTTAGATAAAGGCAATAGGATTGTGTTAATTCTCTTAGATTTTTCTTAGGCGTTCAATACTATTTCACATCTTTTACTGTGCCACAAACTCGAAAATACTTTCAATTTCAACAGAAGCACAGTTTCTTTGGTCCATTCATATTTGGTCAACCGTCAACAAGCAGTTTCTTGTAATCAGATATTATCCATTATTCCCCAGTTTATTCTGGTGTTCCTCAGGGCTCTGTTCTGGGCCCAATTCTATTCTATTCACATCAATGATTTGTCAAGTGTGATCAGGAACTCTTCCATACATTTATTTGCAGACGACGTACAATTATATTTCAATTGTAAAAATAGAAATATGAATGAAACTAGTGGCATAATTAATGAAGACCCTGAAGCAATAAGAAAGTGGCCATTTCAAAATTTATTGAAACTCAATGCTAAAAAAACGCAAGCATTGTTTATTCGACGTAATATGAATGAAGAAATTCCAAACATAAACATCGGTAACGATACAATTAGCTTTGTAGATTCCGCATCAAGTTTAGGTTTAATTATATAAAGCGATTTTTATTGGGATAAGCACATACTGAGTCAATGTGGTAGAGTTTATTCTTGTCATCGGACATTGCACTCAAAAACATGTTTTGCATTATTCGACTAAACTCAAATTATTTAAAAGCTTCATATTGCCACATTTTATATCATGTGATTTTTTAATTAGTTGTGCAGAAATCCGAGTTCAAGACAGATTCAGAGTTGTACTAAACTCTTGCGTAAGATTTGCTTTCAATTTGGGTCGAATGGATTCTGTCTCACACTTACAACACCCACTCTTAGGATATTCATTCCACAATTTTATTGAAGCTAGCGCTTGTATATTATTACATAAAATGATTACAACAAGAACACCCGCATACCCATATGAAAAATTGAAGCCATTTCGTAGTACAAGAACTCGGCGGTTCGTGATACCCGCTCACAATTCGTCGCTCTATGGCAGAACATTCTTTGTGAGAGGTGTTCTTTTATGGAATTCACTTCCCTGTAATCTCCAAAATCAAGAGTCATCATTCGTATTCAGGAGGCAATGTATAGATTATTTCAATCGGCCAAGAAACAGTTAATCTGTAGTATTAGAAGGATTGTTCTTATTTTACAAATTATCAACACACTTCATACCATACTTCATAACTTTATAACAATAAAAAGACTGCAGGCTTACGCTATGAGAGTGAATAAATAATAATAATAAGTCAAACGATTGTTAGCAAACACGCTTGTAATCAGCAATCAAGAAAAGCGAAAGACTGATTAGTGAAACCTCAAAAATTTTACGATGTAACTATCATCTATATTAAATGAAAACGATAGCATTTCGCCTAATAATCACGACTGCGAGTTCAGCAACTTAAGTTACGATCGTATTTGTTTTTGCGAATTGTGTGATCTCATTTCGTCGAGAGTCATAAAACAGAATTCGTATGTGTCATCAGTTACATCCTGATGTTACGTTAACTGTAGACTAACATATATTTTCACTAGTCAACGACGAAGAACCACCTCTACAAATCATACAGATTATCTAAGGTCATCGTGGAAACTTTGGACTCACATCCCATTTGAAAAGTGGATTTTTTTAGTACTGGAAACCCCCATTTTTATTTGCATGTATCTCAAAATATACAACCAGCAGATTATCGCTGGCATTTACTGAAAACCCCAAGCGGTGGCAAACGCTCGCGAATCAAATCTGAAGCAGAGGGTGAAAGTTGAACACATAAACTAGCCCACCGCTAGAAAACGATGTTATGTTTTCCTAGTTACCTAGCTAACCAATTCCGGATTTATGCCGAATAGCGCCCCAGGTTGCAGCGAGGAGATAGTGTTTGTTCGGAAAGTAAAGATTTTGCCTTCATTGTGCATATCGATTGCAATCCTTGGTTGCATTTCCTTTTCACACAGCACAGGAACAGGTTTTTTGTCGGCGGCTGCACCCACAGCACCCCAACTCATTAGTTGGGGTAGCAACAAACCGCCACAGACCAATTGTTTCACAAGCTTTCCGCCATGTCAGCGTCCAGTGAAAGTTAATTCTTTACCGCGGTTTTAATCTACTTTTTCTTCATTTTTAATGAAGGATTTTAATCGCTTGGAGAAAGGTAACTGATATTGTCAATTTTGGTATGTTTTAAGTAACATTTTCAACGAGGCATGAAAGCTCACAAACAAAACGACAGCACGGTATTGACAGACTCGTTCCTAGCCTGGAAAGGAGTTTTAGAAGGCCTGTGACAATACGAATGTCACACGAAAATCATTAGCATGGCATACGAAAACCATTGCGCTGTGTTTCAATGAAATCCATCAAACAAGCCAGTCAGACCCAGACCGCAGGCTCGTTTCTGCGAGTTCAATCACATTGAACAACAGGGGGAACTATTTGATCCGCGTTGTACGCACACCGCGCACCATCAAATCAACATTCTCCTATGTAGACGACCTTCAATGATCCAGTTGGTGGTGGGATTGGTTTTTTTGTGGCACATTTAATTTTGCGACCATCGCAAGCTCCGCGGCTTCGTGGTACTCTCGAAGAATTCATCTGCTGCTCTTCTGATTTTATTGCCAGCGATAAGTCGATGAACAGCGCTAAATCAGTGGCAGAAGGATTGTGGCGGAACGAAGTAAGCACTAAGTAAAGGAGCATTGTCCGTTTATTGAACAGGTTTTTTAGATTAATTGGAAGGCATCGACACGAGGATATAAGGGGCCGATGATCCGTGGCCAAACAAACAAACAACTGAGATGATTCGCTCCTGTTGAATAAAGAATTATTTCAACAAACTTAGACTTTGCTTAGACTTTCTATCGATCATATATAAAGAAGATTGAGATCATTCAGACTTAGATTTCCTCTAAATCTTGCGTTTTAGCTGGATCAAAATACAGTGTTGTGTTATTTGGCAAGAGATTTCAAATACTAATGAGTTTTTCAACCGATCGAAGTGGCGTCCTCGAAAAAATCATTTTGTCATATTCTTAACATCATCTTATTTCCTAACAAGAATAAGGCAACTATTAAGGTCTCGACGAGTGCATGGTTCAAGGGATTGAATGTAGGTCGTGATTTCATTCGCGTGATATCTCGGTTTATGTCCAATCACTACAACCTAAACGCGCATCTCTATCGAATTGGGCTCGCAGCAAACAATCTTTGTGATTGTGGCGATGGCTACCACGACATCGAGCATGTTGTCTGGTCGTGTATCCGGTTCCATGCTGCTCGCTCTCAGCTCTCTAGAGCACTGAGAGCACAAGGCAGACAATCGGATATTCCTGTCCGGGATATCTTAAGTAGCCGTGATCCTGATCTTCTGCTTCATCTATACCTGTTCCTCAGAAACGCCGATGTCAACGTTTAATGATGTTTCCTTCGTTGTGTCCCCGTTTCATATCCCTCCTATCCGATCGATAAACTTTTACTTAGTCGCGGCAATACATACACACACTCTTTACAGATACACGGGCCAAAGGTTGTGCAGTCCACTGAACATTCAACAAGAGCCAAAGGTTGTACCGCTCATTACAACTCTACACGAACTGATGATTGCGCCGGCTAGTGACCATTCTATCCTGGAGTCATCGACTCGAGAAAGATGCACCACGCTAGATATGGGTTACAGACTAGGGGGCGTTGCTGATTAATGGTCAGTTGCATCCCAATAAAGGGTCTGTCACATCAAATTGCATCACGGAAAAAACGCTGTAGAAATTCGCCCAGTAGACCGATCCTTTTGAAAATTTTAGACAGTAAAATAAAAACTATTAAACAACTTTTGGCATTTTCTTTTTATTCATACTTCGAGCCCAAGCCCGTATGCTCGTACCTTCCTCTTTACTCCGTCAATAAGGTTCTGTACAACGTCAGGTTGTAGTTTTTTTGAACAGAAATCCATTTTCTCTTGAAGTCCGCCTCCGATTTGACAACTTTTGGGTTCTTCCGGAGGGCCTGCTTCATAATCGCCCAATATTTCTCTATTGGGCGAAGCTCCGGCGCGTTGGGCGGATTCATTTCCTTTGGCACGAAGGTGACCCCGTTGGCTTCGTACCACTCCAACACGTCCTTTGAATAGTGGCACGAAGCGAGATCCGGCCAGGGGATGGTCGGGCCCTCGTGCTGCTTCAATAGTGGTATTAAGCGCTTCTGTAGGCACTCCTTAAGGTAAACCTGCCCGTTTACCGTGCCAGTCATCACGAAGGGGGCGCTCCGCTTTCCGCAAGAGCAGATCGCTTGCCAATCTCCTCCGGAACGCTGAATTTGTCCTCTGCGGAGAAGAACAACAGGCCCGGCAGCTGACGAAAGTCCGCTTTGACGTAGGTTTCGTCGTCCATTACCAGGCAATGCGGCTTCGTCAGCATTTCGGTGTACAGCTTCCGGGCTCGCGTCTTCCCCACCATGTTTTGCCTTTCGTCGCGGTTAGGAGCCTTCTGAACCTTGTATGTACGCAGGCCCTCCCGCTGCTTGGTCCGCTGGACGAATGAACTTGACAAATTCAGCTTATTGGCGACATCCCGGACCGAACTTCTCGGATCACGTCTGAATTGCTTAACTACGCGCTTGTGATCTTTTTCACTGATGGAGCATCCATTTTTGCCGTTCTTCACCTTCCGGTCGATGGTTAGGTTCTCGAAGTATCGTTTTAGTACTCTGCTGACCTTGGATTGGACGATTCCCAGCATCTTACTGATGTCCCGATGTGACAACTCCGGATTCTCGAAATGAGTGCACAGGATTAATTCACGACGCTCTTTTTCGTTCGACGACATTTTTCCAAATTTACGAAAAATTGACAGTGAAGCATGGCCAACGTGATCTATACACTCTTATCTGATTTTAAAGCGAAAGCTGAAGATATAATTCCTAAAAATTAAATTTCTACAGCGTTTTTTCCGTGATGCAATTTGATGTGACGCACCCTTTAGAAAGTATCCCGTGTCGGGCACACGTACAGAGCATTGGAGACAACAACATCCCAATTACAACACTTGTAATACTAACCTCGAGCCAACCGCGAGTAATCGGTTACATATTACTAACATAGATAATAAGAAAAATTGTCAAAGTATTGGACTCCCGGCCCTGTGAGGCTAACGCCATATGAGCCTTGATGAAAATATATATTTTGGAAAAAAAATTCTTAACATGAAGGAAAAAATATTTTTAGTGGGAGTATGTTTTGTTGGCATTGTGAAGCAGAAATATTCGTTCAACATATTAGGCTGTCAAAAAAGTCCTGCGGTATTTTTTTTGAATATTCATTTGTTCATAAAATTAGTTACAATCATCTGTTTTAAGTCAAATATGCGCCGTTTTGTTCGATGACAATTGTTCCCAACGAGATGCCAACTTCTGAATACCCCTGTTATAGAAGCTCGCTTCCTTATTGGCAAAAAACTCGGATAGCCAATTTTCATAGGCCTCTTTTGTGGCTAACTTCTGACTACCTAGCTCGTTCGCCATGGACAAAAACAGGTGGTAGTCACTTGGTGCAAGGTCCAGACTATACGGCGGATGCAAAAGAACCTCCCATCCGAGCTCCCGGAGCTTCTGGCGCGTCACCAAAGAAGTGTGTGGCCTGGCGTTGTCCTGATGGAAGACAATGCGGCCTCTGTTTATCAAAGATGGCCTCTTCTTCATGAGTGCTACCTTCAAGCGGTCCAGTTGTTGGCAGTACAGGTCCGAATTGAGCGTTTGGCCATAGGGAAGCAGCTCATAATAGATTATTCCTTGAAAATCCCACCAAACACACAGCAGAACCTTCCTGGCCGTTAATGAGAGCTTGGCCACCGTCTGAGCCGCTTCAGCGGGCTTCGACCACGACCGTTTGCGCTTCACGTTGTCGTAAGTGACCCACTTTTCATCGCCAGTCACCATCCGCTTCAGAAACGGGTCGATTTTGTTGCGATTCAGCAGCGATTCACATGCGTCGATACGGTCAAAGATGTTTTTTTGCGTCAACGTGTGTGGCACCCATACATCGAGCTTCTTTGTGAATCCAAGCTTCTTCAAATGGTTAATAACGGTTTGATGACTTATCCCCAGCTTTTGGCCGATGTTATGGCTGCTACTATGCCGGTCTTTCTCGGCTAATTCAGCGATTTTGTCGCAATTTTCGAGCGTTCCGGAGCGTGGCGCATCTTCGACGACCTCTACACCAGAACGAAAACGTTCAAACCATCGTTGTGCGGTGGAAATGGAAACTGTATCGGGTCCATGAACTGCACCAATTTTATTGGCAGCTTGCATTTGCCTTTGTCATAGTAGTACTGTGAAATATGTCGGATTTTCTCTTTATTTTGCTCCATATTTGCGACACTATAACTCACGAACGACTTAACCAAACAAAACACAGTCAAGGACTATAGCGCGCAAAAATACCTTTCCAACAAGCTATAGTATGACTCGATACAATGAATACAACTAGAACTACGCGCTTACAACAACACCTCGCGGAAATACCGCAGGACTTTTTTGACAGACTAATATATTGCTGAATTTTATAAAACATATCTTACAAACTACCTTAGCATGTATCCAAAACACTATGTTATATTTGAGTCATTTATTTTTTTCCAATATGATTCGTCTTGGGTAGCCTGAATTCGTTATCCAAACCTTGTCTATTACCTGCTTCAACGAATTGGGGAAATTGATGCATCAAATCATTAAAGTTTGGTAGCTCGACAAAATTTTGAGGGTTCATCAAGGCCGCAGTTTTGATACACGGATCGCTGAAATCAAATCGCTCTGAAATCTGTTGGACGAGTTCAATATGGAAGTTTCGACAAATCGATTTGAATGTGAGCTTCCTAGCTGCATCCAATCCTTAATCGGCTTCTTCTGCATCGATACCATCGTAAACACCCTCAGGCTTCTTCAGAAAGTCTTCAAATTCTTTCACATCAATGTCAGCATCAGCGAATCGTTGCACGTAGCTCTCAAAACATAAGTTACCCAACCAACAATAACTATCTTGTCTCATTAAAATTTCGCAAAATTGAGGCCTTTCTAATTGAAAAGTGCAGTTGAGGTTATTGATGAGCGGTAGAACAAAGTTTAGGAACAGCAAAATCGGTTTAGTAATAGAAAATGAGTCAACATTGGCAGATTGATTATGGTCCTACTTAACTTGTAACGAAAATAATTGCTTAGACTCATCAAATCGCTCAAGATTTCACTTAACAACTGCCTCGAATGATAGCCGTTTCGTTGCGTTGCGTTCAATATTTTGATAAACCATGGTACCTATGTATGCACAGTAATGAAATTAATATTTGAATTATTTAAAAAATTTAAAAAAAAACTGTAAATTATGTATCTTTGTTAAAAATCTGTAATTCTGTATATACCGATTTTGTATTTGAAATTTGGCGAAAAATCTGTAAAATACAGAATATTCTGTATATGTGGCAACCCTGCATACAACTACTCCACTCTGCATGAAACATCGGGCTGTTGTGCTATTATTAACCCAACAATGATCATATCAACTGTCTCCGCTGTTCGGTGGCCTAACTGAACAATGGAAGAACAGAAGGAAGACTCTTACGCGTAAATGGTTATTGGGTGATGTACAGTTTGTAGATACGATAAAACATGTAACATGTACACGATTAAAATTCGGCTCTGTTTCAGCCAAAATGCTAATGAGCCTAAAATAATTAAAGAAATTGGATAAAAAAAAACATACATCTACATCTATATATTTCAACCAACGATTTTCCAAAACATCCAAACGATGTCTAACCATGGCTATCAGTGCTATAATTCATCACCATCACCATTCAATTCCACTCATGACTACTTTTGCGATGTACAATGCGGCCATGTAGGGAAAGTACGAGGGGAGGAATACATGACATGATAAGAAGAACTTCGATTGTATCGTAATGCATCGAAATCTGGACACTTCAGTGCTTACGATGATAACTTCAATAATTAAAAAATATTGACATATTCTAGTACGAAAAAACCGTTCCTTTAGAATAAGAAGATGTTCATGTAAGTTATGAATCACAGAATTCCACAAAATCATGTTATATTTGTTCAAAATTTGTGAATTTCTTCGTTGTGATTTCAAATCCGGGCCCTTTTTTTTAATTTCAATATTGTACGTTGTATCGGAGAATAATAACGAACTCAGGAACATAGCTTATATTACTTTTTGTGTTGCTGTTTGTGTAAGATAAGTAAATAATGATGAAAAAGTTCAACTAGAAGATGAAGCCATCCTTTCTCATTATCATGATTCTCAAAGCTTGATTCATTTAGAATCTGGAATCAGAAAACCAACTGTATCTCGGGATTGGTTGAAGGTATAAAAATGTTTTTATATCAAAATATAGATAATTTATTTTTCTTTCAGAAAAATATAGTAAAAATGCAGCATCCCGAATCACTTTGGCACAAATTCCGCAATTTCGCTTCACAATTGCCCAATATTTTTCGATTGGGCGGAATTGAGGGCAATTTGGAGGATTGAGTTCTGTTTCAATGTAATCGATCCCATTGTCTCGGGGGACCTCTGAAGCACCCCTCGACTGTAGTGGCAGCTTAATCAAATCTGGTCAAAACTTCACTGAACGTTTCTGCAGGCACTCTTTCCTATACATTTTCGAGTCTAATAAAATGACCGCTCGTACCTTTATTCTTCAGCACAAGTGTTCAAGCCATATTGCAGAGCATGTAATGCAAAAATGCAAATTTCATATAAAAGTCCTGATTACGGGCTATGGTTATGGACATGAGACTATAATCAACTTATTCAGAATACACAATACACAGGTAGATTGGTTTAAATGGAGTTTCCAGTGCACTAATTAAAATTCGGGACTTCCAACTCTCAGTATCTATTCCGAAAATAATTTCCACACATTGAAAATGTGTACGAGGTAGAATGTATGGTATATCGAGTGACGTTATATCGAAGTTTCCCTGTATATAGTTATAAGACATAGGAATGCGTTTTTTCTCCTAAGAATCCATTTCTACTAACCATTCTCGTTAGCGCAAACATCAAATGGACTAACAAATCTTGTCACGATGTAATTGTAGTGCATATAGGAATTCCATTTTCCGAATCTTCCTATTTTCCTTCAAAGTTTTTCGAAAATTTCCAATTGTCATGTTTGGTTGGAATATAGTTTGTTGAAATATGTGTAATATTTTTATGCAACCCCTTCCCTCTACCAGAAGCCCTCCTCCTCCCCCTTAGAGAGAAAGGGGAAGTGTCAAATTACCACAGGAACATTTATTGCCCCTTAAAACCTTAAATGTAAAATTTTGTTCAATTTGCTTGATTAGTTCTCGAATTACACAGTGTTTCTTTAGTATGACAGTATGGCTAAGATGCATCAATCCTGATACTGACTGTTAAATCCGTTGCTCCGTTCTTGAGTTAAATCGTGAGGAACGGACACTAAATCATTTTTATTTATATAGATATTAGGGTGCCAATGAATGTGTGGGAAAAAATCGACCCTAAAATTGAAAAAAGTTATCCCATACAAAATGTTCACCACCTCGCAAAAACATCCTATGCAAAATTTCAGCTCAATCGGACTTAAGTGGCTCAAAGCGGTCAAAATTTGAGTTTTTTTGAAAACCGAAAATCACCCAAGGAAAATAACAATCGGGGTTTTTTGAAATGTCTAAATGTCTCAAAATTGCATAAAACGTCAAGATCTGTCATCTGTCATCTCGAAAAAAAAATTGGCAAAAATCGACACTCTGGGACTTTCTGGACTTTTCTTTTCCGAAATACGAGGCAAAACGTATGATTTTGGGTGCCAATAAAAATAGTTATCTCGATTTTTCATTCGGAACCTGCTACGAAATGTTGATTTGCACGATAATAAAGGGTGTGTCACATCAAATTGCATCACGGAAAAAACGCTATAGAAATTCGCCCAGTAGACCGATCCTTTTGAAAATTTTAGACAGTAAAATAAAAACTATTAAACAACTTTTGGCATTTTCCTTTTATTCATACTTCGAGCCCAAGCCCGTATGCTCGCACCTTCCTCTTTACCCCGTCAATAAGGTTCTGTACAACGTCAGGTTGTAGTTTTTTTGAACAGAAATCCATTTTCTCTTGAAGTCCGCCTCCGATTTGACAACTTTTGGGTTCTTCCGGAGGGCCTGCTTCATAATCGCCCAATATTTCTCTATTGGGCGAAGCTCCGGCGCGTTGGGCGGGTTCATTTCCTTTGGCACGAAGGTGACCCCGTTGGCTTCGTACCACTCCAACACGTCCTTTGAATAGTGGCACGAAGCGAGATCCGACCAGAAGATGGTCGGGCCCTCGTGCTGCTTCAATAGTGGTAGTAAGCGCTTCTGTAGGCACTCCTTAAGGTAAACCTGCCCGTTTACCGTGCCAGTCATCACGAAGGGGGCGCTCCGCTTTCCGCAAGAGCAGATCGCTTGCCAATCTCCTCCGGAACGCTGAATTTGTCCTCTGCGGAGAAGAACAACAGGCCCGGCAGCTGACGAAAGTCCGCTTTGACGTAGGTTTCGTCGTCCATTACCAGGCAATGCGGCTTCGTCAGCATTTCGGTGTACAGCTTCCGGGCTCGCGTCTTCCCCACCATGTTTTGCCTTTCGTCGCGGTTAGGAGCCTTCTGAACCTTGTATGTACGCAGGCCCTCCCGCTGCTTGGTCCGCTGGACGAATGAACTTGAAAAATTCAGCTTATTGGCGACATCCCGGACCGAACTTCTCGGATCACGTCTAAACTGCTTAACTACGCGCTTGTGATCTTTTTCACTGACGGAGCATCCATTTTTGCCGTTCTTCACCTTCCGGTCGATGGTTAGGTTCTCGAAGTATCGTTTAAGTACTCTGCTGACCGTGGATTGGACGATTCCCAGCATCTTACCGATGTCCCGATGTGACAACTCCGGATTCTCGAAATGAGTGCGCAGGATTAATTCACGACGCTCTTTTTCGTTCGACGACATTTTTCCAAATTTACGAAAAATTGACAGTGAAGCATGTCCAACGTGATCTATACACTCTTATCTGATTATAAGCGAAAGCGAATTAAATTTCTACAGCGTTTTTTCCGTGATGCAATTTGATGTGACACACCCTTTATACCCAATGCAAAATATTAGCTCAATCGGACTTCATTTGCTAGTGTTTTTTTTAAAACCGAAAATCACGAGAAATCTAGGTTTTCAAAAAAAAGTTTTGATGCAAAATGTCTTAAAATTGCATGCCACGTCGAGATTTACGGATATATAAAAAAAAGATTGTTATATTCTGGAGACTAGCCAGCGATAATTCAGCAGCTTTTCTTAAGACTTAAAGTAGATTTAACGCCGAAAGAGCCATGATGAAAGAGAAACCTTTTTATTTTAAAAACAGCCGATGAAGCAATCGTATGCTCAGCAAATGATGAGTTTCGATTAAGGTTATTGATTCTACAGCTTGCATTCTTCATTACAAAAAATAAATGTGTACTATCGCTTGATTTTAAAATGTTCTTGCGAAGTCAAGACAATTGAATCTATCATATTCAGCAAACACTTCCACAATACTACTACAACCATCTGTCCATTTTAGGGAAACCACAATTTTATACTTAAAAGCCAATTCTCAAATACATTCTCCAATGATATCCCTTAGTGATAAACAAGCGAATTAAATAAAATTATTCAGCAGTTCTAAGCAAATAATCCGGTCGTGTTTTGAACACAACCGTCTATAATCTTTCAATGCTCATGTAAGATAGCTCCGACATGTAGTTTAGAGATGTTTAGAGTGTCAATAGTTTCACAAAATTTTACGTTCCGCCCAATTGTTATAATATCATGGATTTTTTTACTTGTGGGACCAATTAACCACGTGGGACCACGTCTTAATTCACCGACCATGAACCAAGCAGTCTACAACGATGGTGCAGACTCACCCCAAATAAAATGCTATTTACACGCTACAATGTCGCGCTACAATACGCTGTCTTAACATAAATAATGTTTGCATGCCTGGAGATACGTGTAGCAGGGTTATAGCGCTAATTCTTTTAACATTCAACATTTGAATGCATAAACAAAATATGTATATATTTTTCAACTGTACTTATATAGTTAGACTCCTACATTCCAGCACAACCGGCGCATTCTAATTGCCATTGGCAGGTCTCTGTGAGCAACATTCTAATGCATTCGTACAGACTGCTACTGCTGATGACCATCCAGATCTGTGCCAAGAGATGCTGCAAAACACTGTGCGAACAGGTAATAAAGCCGATTCCGAAATACGCCCCCTCTCCCAGCAGTACTGAACAATCGCACCACGAGAAGTCACGGCACGTTTCGTATTCGTGTGTTCGAAACTGGATCCATTGAAATTCAATCTCGAACAGTAGTCTCCCTCACCGTACAAGTTTTCTTTCAACACTGAATCGATACAGCTCCAAGGTGGAGAAGCTTTTAAAAGTGCACCAAGGTACACGTAAACGGGACATCCGTAAAGATCATTACGCGATCTTCACGCATGGGTGCGCTTGCTTGGATAAGCCAGAAATTAGGCGATTCAGCCATGCAAATTGTGACTTTGTGATAAAATCATCTCTATTCGACCCAACATTGTACTTTTATTCCTCTCAGTTCACAGACACGAAAACCGCTCGATGCGTGTTTGGTGAACCATGGGCTGCGATATGTTGCACAATGCGGCAATTGTGGAGACGGGTATGCATGTGAAAGTTGATGCTGTCTGATTTAAGCGGCAGAAGAACAACAACATTTTTTCGTCTCTGCGGTAATATGTGCCAGTAATGTCAAGAAAGGTTAGCTTCGCTCCAGGCGTCGCTGAATAATCCGGATAAACTGGATGAGTCGTGGCTGCGCTTTTTTGAGGTCGTACCGCTGATTACGTACGGTTTTTTAGTTATTTGTAATCGCGGGATTTCCTGTCGAGCTGCGTTATGTTCGCTCAATCGGAAATTGTGGAAATGTTTCCTCTTGTGTGATCTATGATCGGACGTTGGATACTGTTTTTGTTATTCAAAATGTGATGTACCATTGAAATCTTTCGAAGATTTCACATTTTTCTATTCATTTTAATTACAATCCATTACCATATATTTCACTTAGAAATTTTTAAGAGATCAATATATTAGGCTGTCAAAAAAGTCCTGCGGTATTTCCGCGAGGTGTCGTTGTAAGCGCGTAGTTCTATTGTATTCATTGTATCGAGTCATACTATAGCTTGTTGGAAAGGTATTTTTGCGCTATAATATAGTCCTTGACAGTGTTTTGTTTGGTTAAGTCGTTCGTGAGTTATAGTGTCGCAAATATGGAGCAAAATAAAGTGAAAATCCGACATATTTTACAGTACTACTATGACAAAGGCAAAAATGCATCTCAAGCTGCCAATAAAATTTATGCAGTTTATGGACTCGATACAGTTTCCATTTCCACTGCACAACGATGGCTCAGACGGTGGCCAAGCCCTCATTAACGGCCAGGAAGGTTCTGCTGTGTGTTTGGTGGGATTTTCAAGGAATAATCTATTATGAGCTGCTTCCCTATGGCCAAACGCTCAATTCGGACCTGTACTGCCAACAACTGGACCGCTTGAAGGTAGCACTCATGAAGAAGAGGCCATCTTTGATAAACAGAGGCCGCATTGTCTTCCATCAAGACAACGCCAGGCCACACACTTCTTTGGTGACACGCCAGAAGCTCCGGGAGCTCGGATGGGAGGTTCTTTTGCATCCGCCGTATAGTCCGGACCTTGCACCAAGTGACTACCATGGCGAACGAGCTAGGTAGTCAGAAGTTAGCCACAAAAGAGGCCTGTGAAAATTGGCTATCCGAGTTTTTTGCCAATAAGGAAGCGAGCTTCTATAACAGGTGTATTATGAAGTTGGCATCTCGTTGGGAACAAGTCATCGAACAAAACGGCGCATATTTGACTTAAAACAGATGATTGTAACTAATTTTATGAACAAATGAAAATTTAAAAAAAATACCGCAGGACTTTTTTGACAGCCTAATATTTCCAATTTGACAAAATAAAAGTCCTACCTATTTGGGGCAGATTTTGCATCTTGGCGTTCATTTACACTGAAGTTAGTAAAATCCAGGTTCCGGATCTCCCTAAGAACAATGGTTGGATCAATTATCGCCATGTTGATGATTGATGGATCGTTGAAATTACAACGTTTTAGAATTTGATTGCAAAGTGTAATGTAAAATTTTTCGAATTGGTCTTGAAATTAGCTACGGCGTTGTGTGAAATTTTACATACTGACAAATATTCATTGAGCAACATTTCGATAGCAGCGCCCACATAAACATTTTCCAAACTGGTGTAATTTTCCTGATCGAATTGAATATCAATAAAACGGAGGCAAATTAGCGAGGAAACACCATACCATACTTCTGTGTGATTGTACTAGATAGATAGATATAATTAAAGATAGACGATAAACGTCATACAAGTCTTTGATGTGAGTGAAATGGAGTAGAATTCTCACAAATGGAAGAAAAGAATATATTTTTGTAGAGAAAAAGATTTAAAAATCCCGAAAAAATAGAAAGCTGAATAAAACTGTGAAAATTATAAAAAATCTGTAGATTTTTTGGCTTTGGCTGTTTCGCTGACATGCTTAAAAAACTGGCAATATACAGAAAAAAAAACTGTTCTGACAGATTCAAGCTTCCTGACAGATTCAATGTTCCTGACAGATTCAAGCTTGCGTTCAATGATAAATTTGCACGGAAGTTCCTGATTTGGCAAGGTGTTTGCACCTGTTGAACGAAAACCAAGATTTATATCACAGACAAGACGTTAGACTCGAATTTGTTGAATGAATTATACCACAGGAAATACATTCAATAAAACCACACGAAGAACCTGTGAAGTTTTGATCTCATTCGGCGAAATGCCACTACAATCGGGAGGTTGTTCAGTGATATCGTGACAAAGGGATGGCTTTAATCGACAAGAGCTTAAATCCAATCCATTGCCTCGAATCTGGGAGCATAAGAAGATTGTTGAAATGGCTTGGGATACCGAACAGATGATCAGATTTTGGGACAAACTTCCCAAAGAGTTGATGCTATAGCTGTGCAAGATTTGATGGTGGGTATCACAATGAAAGGGCTAAACACTCGAGCAACATACTTTTAGATTGTGCAGATTATCAGCTAGGAGACAATGTTGAGAGAAAAAAATTAACCTTTTATCTGTCATTTTTGAAATATTATTATCTCTTTGTAACGCAAAATATTGAGTTACAGACATCGCTATGACTCGATTCTGCAACACACAACCAGACAACACTCCGCCATTGTCTAACAATTAGCCTTCCAACTGACTGAGCCGAGAAACTTGTACTAAACCGCCAGAAAGAGTTTATCGGTCTAACCGGTAATAAAAAACGAGTATGCGGTTTCATAGTTGCTATGACAAACACACACGTTATCAACACTTATGAACCTCAGATAAAAATATAGGGTATGGATATAACCAAACATAGTATTGAAAAGTTGAGGAACATTGCAATATTGGTTGATTACGAAGGAGGCTTTAGAGTTTTTTTGTAGATCCAGTAGAAATGGCAAACTTTGCGAATAATTATGAAAAATCAATTCTTGTCAATAAAAAAAAGGTTCATAAAATGCATCCTTATTATTATCAAGAGAATCAATTTAAAAAAGGAAAACATTGTGCAATTTATGGACTTATCGATTTTACTTTTGTGTCTGATTTCAAAACTATTTTGCTTTTACAGCCCTCAAAAGATCAGTCAAACAACGCACTTATTTATAACTAGAATTGTTGTTAATGGGATACCATCAACAAAAGTTTAACAGTTTGTAAATACATTTTTACATATGATGAAGAACTATCTTTCATGCAAAATAATTTTAAACCCGGATACCAAATTACGTGTTGGCCTCTGTCGATTCGTCATAACTGTATGCAATCGAACTCAAACAAACCGTTCGACAGTTTTATAACTAACCTTCAAACCAGTTCCGTTCAAATTTTGCGAACGCAAACGTCACAATCATGACGTTGTGAAAATCTGTCCACAATACACTTTGCCGATCGACCTTCACATAACATACATTGGCTCTGTCTGAAAACCACATCATCGAACAACCAAAAAACGTGCATGATTTAGGCGGTGCACCGTATTATGTAAGCTCATAATCGACTTGACCTGAAATCGAGAAAACTAAAGTCGCGGGTGACTAGCAGCATCCAAAATAAAAATAATCATCATCATCACATTCAACGTTTACTACGTGGTCGCTATGCATCTGCAGCATCGTTGGAGCGTCTTCGTACGAGGTCCTTATTTGCAAACGCACACATGTTAACCAACAGCAAAAAACCGGCTTAAAGATCACTAGATCACTACTAGCCATGCTTCAGACCCTGAAGGACAACTGCCTCAATAAGAGGAAGTTCGCACAATGTTAGTCAACCTTTAGTGGATATCTAATATTACAGGGGTTTGAATGTACATTGATATGATTGTTCCTACATCTATGTCGAGCAAGCGTTACATCATAAATATAAATGTGACACCAGCTGTTTTATGTGCTGCATAGCATACTTTTTCTGTAACGAATAATAGGGACACTCACTCACCTTTCTCTTTAAAGTTGAAGTTGCCTGATTTCTGGGTGGTTGTCATGGAAATGCACAGCAGTAGAACTAGCAGACGGACCATTTTGAGCGTGTGGATGTTCAATATGGCACCCATCGAGCGTTGATCAAGATATGTTAATTATGACTTTTCCGCGTAACTTATTTCTATTTTCAAATCACAAAAGAGCAGCTTGTCATCGGAGTTGACACACAGATTCACTTTCTTTCCTGGGAAAGTACACGATTTTTCATGCTTGAATCACGAACAATTTGTATCTCTGAAATTCAACGAATTAACAACAATCACTTATAGAACTGTTCGCATTCATGCGAAGTTTGTGACACATTTCAGTCATAATCAAATTAACACGAACGAACTTAAGTGACCGAATTGGGACCAACGAAAGATGTATAAAAAAAAAGTTACTGGGGATGCTACGCGTCGATCGGAACTTTCGATCGAAGAAGTGGGGAGCTAGCGCGGACTGCTTCAGTCAGGTCACGAATATTACACGCTCCTCAATACGTGAACTCGACAGTAAAATTGAACGGTTTGATGGAATTGCGCGCACAGATTCTTCTCGTTTGCACCCAAACAACTGAAATCACAACCCAAGACCTGGTCCGTGAGAGGGAGAGAAGTTCACCGGGTTTTCGAAGGCTGGGCTGTTTTCAATAAGCTACCAGCTACGAACACTATGATAATTTATATTTTTAGCTTCGGTTTTTTTTTTCTTCTCGCTGATTTTGCATGACCACCTCTGGCCAATCTCTTGATTGACCACCACAGGCACAATGACGGCTGGAAGTATCAGGACCCGCTCGTGACGAATTGCGATTCCACACTCGAGTTTGAGTTTCCGCGATTGGTTCATTAATCTGAAATCAATCTTAAAACACTAGCTGTTGAACGTTTGGTAGATGGGTCATCGTGGCACCTGTTTGTTTACTCGTTGATTCTCAATTGCCTAAGCTTCACCGATTTGTGTTTTACCTATTTGCCCTTTAATGCTTCCGATCCAACGACTGTATGAAATCGGAAATTTGCCATTGTTGGTCTCCTTTTTTTTACAGTCGGTTTAGCCAACAGTACTCAAGTCTCATTGATTTGGTCATCGATTGTAGGTAAAAATTGGTTGTATACATAATTGAAGCTCATTAAATTTAAACAAAAATGATTTCCAATGGTTCCCGAGTTGTAGCGTGCAGGAATAGCGATTTTTTAAGAACTGTTAAGGAGCAAACGATGGTGTGAATTAAAATATAGTATTTAGACGAATTTTCATTCAGTTCGAGTTCATGGCGAAGGTATGGCTATTGCCCGTTCCACAATCCTTCAGAGGATTGCCATCAACAAGGGAATATGTGATATGTCTAGCATACTGCACGGGCAAGTATGCTAGACATATCACTTTGCTCTTCTTCATTATCCCTGGATTGCACGTGGAAGGTAATCCAAGATCCCCACGGTAGTGATCACCTGCCAATAATTTTATCGATCGCCAATGAATCAGGTTCTCGTGAGTCAGTCGATATTGCGTATGACCTCACGAAGAATATTGACTGGAGAAAATTTGCAGAAATAATATCTGAAGCACTTGTTTCAATGCATGAACTTCCTCCACTCGAAGAGTATAACTTTATATCGAGTTTGATTTACGAAAGCGCACTTCAAGCTCAAAAGAAACGTGTTCCTGCTACCACTTTCCGACGTCGTCCTCCATCACTTTGGTGGGACAAGGAGTGTTCAAAGGTCTACCTTGAAAAATCATCCGCTTTCAAAAAATTCAGGAAAACTGGATTAGTGGAATGGTTTCGAAAGTACCAAGCTCTAGAAGCCAAACTAAAAGGTCTGATTAAGGCAAAAAAGCGTGGATATTGGCGGAAGTTCGTCAATGGTTTGTCAAGGGAGACAGCTATGAGCACTCTTTGGAATACGGCTAGGAGAATGCGTGGCCGGAACCATACAAATGAAAGTGAGGAATACTCTGACCGTTGGATTTTCAAATTTGCAAGGAAGGTTTGTCCCGATTCTGTTCCTGCACAAAGCGTCGTACGCGACATTCCGCTCCAATGCGACTATGAGAATTTTTCGATGGTAGAATTCTCAATTGCCCTCCTCTCATGTAACAATTCAGCTCCGGGGTCGGACAAGATTAAATTCAACTTGTTGAAAAACAGCGTTTGCTGAACTTGTTCAACAAGTTTCTGGAGCTGAATATTGTCCCGCATGACTGGAGACAAGTGAGAGTGATAGCCATACGAAAACCCAACAAGCCGGCTTGCGATCACAATTCGTATAGGCCGATTGCAATGTTATCCTGTATTCGTAAATTGTTAGAGAAAATGATTCTACTTCGTTTGGACAAGTGGGTTGAAACGAACAATTTGCTGTCAAATACGCAGTTTGGCTTCCGCCGAGGTAAAGGGACGAACGATTGTCTCGCGTTGCTATCTTCTGAAATCCAAATCGCATTTGCTCGCAAAGAACAAATGGCTTCCGTTTTTCTCGATATCAAAGGGGCATTTGATTCAGTTTCCATGGAAATTCTCTTAGAGAAACGTCATAATCGTGGACTTTCACCAATTCTGAATAATTTCCTGTACAATTTACTCTCAGAAAAGCACATGTTTTTCAATCATGGCAGCTTGAAATCTTCTCGTTACAGTTTTATGGGCCTCCCACAAGGCTCCTGCCTAAGCCCCCTCTTGTACAGTTTTTACGTCAATGATATAGATGATTGTCTAACTAGAGATTGCACGTTGAGACAACTTGCAGACGATGGAGTTATTTCCATCACGGGTACTAATCCCGCCGTTCTGCAAAATTCCTTGCAAGATACCCTGAACAACCTGTTCACGTGGGCTCTCAAGCTGGGTATCGAATTCTCTACGGAGAAAACTGAAATGGTCCTTTTTTCTAGGAAGCACGAACCCGCCCAATTCCAGCTTCACCTATCCGGCAAAACGATCAAGCACTCGATGTTTTTCAAATACCTTGGAGTATATTTTGACTCTAAATGTACCTGGGGAATACACATTGCGTATTTGAAACAGAAATGCCAGCAAAGAATCAATTTTCTCCAAACAATAACCGGAACATGGTGGGGCGCCCATCCAGGAGACCTCATTCAGTTGTACAAAACAACGATATTATCAGTGTTAGAATATGGCAGTTTTTGCTTCCGATCAGCTGCCAGGATTCATATTCTCAAGCTGGAGAGAATACAATATCGTTGCTTGCGTATAGCCATGGGGTGTTTGCATTCGACACATACGATGAGTCTCGAAGTTTTGGCAGGAGTACCCCCGCTTACTCTTCGGTTCACAGAATTATCCTACAGATTTCTCATCCGTTGCAAGATCATGAATCCATTGGTGATTGATAACTTCGAAAATCTACTCCAACTGACTCCTCAGTCAAGTTTTATGTCTCTATACCATGAGTACCTTACCCATGAAGTGCACCCTTCACCGGGCATCTCCAACCAAGTTTGCTTCCCATACTTTTGCAATTCCTCTGTCAATTTTGATCTGTCCATGCGACAAAAGATCCATGGAATCCCAGATCATCTATGCTCCGATTACATTCCGGAGATATTTTCGGCAGAATATGGGGGCATAGTTAGATCTGATAAAATGTTCTTTACTGACGGTTCATGCATAAACGGGTCCACTGGCTTCGGCATCTTCAATGAAAATTCCAGTGCCTCTTTCAAACTCAAAGATCCTTGTTCCGTGTATGTCGCTGAACTGGGTGCGATATATTACGCATTAGGGATCATTGAAACATTGCCCATCGACCACTATTTTATTTTTTCAGACAGTCTCAGCTCAATAGAGGCAATCCGCTCAATGAAAGTTGATAAACGCTCATCTTATTTCCTAACAAGAATAAGACATCTATTGAGTGTTTTGGGCGAAAAATTATTCAAGATTACCTTAGCATGGGTTCCCTCTCATTGCTCGATTCCGGGGAATGAGAAAGCGGACTCGCTAGCTAAGGTGGGCGCTTCAGAAGGCACACTTTTTGAAAGGAAAATTACTTATAACGAATTTTTTCACATTCCTCGTCAGGACACACTCGTTAGTTGGCAGCGCATGTGGAGTGAAGATGAGTTCGGTCGTTGGTTACACACGATTATCCCTAAGGTTTCGACGAAAGCTTGGTTTAAGGGATTGAATGTCGGTCGTGATTTCATTCGCGTGATATCTCGGCTTATGTCCAATCACTACAACCTAAACGCGCATCTCTATCGAATTGGGCTCGCAGCAAACAATCTTTGTGATTGTGGCGATGGCTACCACGACATCGAGCATGTTGTCTGGTCGTGTATCCGGTTCCATGCTGCTCGCTCTCAGCTCTCTAGAGCACTGAGAGCAAAAGGCAGACAATCGGATATCCCCGTCCGGGAGCCGTGATCCTGATCTTCTGCTTCATCTATACCTGTACCTCAGGAACGCCGATGTCAACGTTTAATGATTTTTCCTTCGTTGTGTCCCTGTTTCGTATCCCTCCTATTCGATCTATAAATTTTACTTAGTCGCGGCAATACATACACACACTCTTTACAGATACACGGGCCAAAGGTTGTGCAGTCCACTGATGATTCAACAAAAGCCAAAGGTTGTACCGCTCATGACAACTCTACACGAGCTGATGATTGCGCCGGCTAGTGACCATTCTATCCTGGATTCCTCGAGAAGACGCACCACGCTAGATATGGGGTACAGACTAGGGGGGCGTTGCTGATTAATGGTCAGCTGCATCCCAATAGGAAGTATCCCGTGTCGGGCACAGGTACAGATCATTGAAGACAGCAACATCACAATTACGAAAACACTTGTAATACTAACCTCGAGCCAACCGCGAGTAATCGGTTACATATTACTAACATAGTTATAAGGCAAACATTGTCGAAATATTGAACTCCCGGCCCCGTCAGGTTGACGCCATATGAGCCTTAATAAAAATATATATTTTGGATAAAAAAAAAAAAAACAAGGGAAGTGATAAGTATTTGAAGTCCCATATCCAATATGACATCCACAGTCTTTATTTGTATGCAGGAATGTGGAAGACTAAAAAATCTACCTACGATGTCTTCACTACATTGAATAAAGTAATAACCTGGAAGCAACAATCCTACTCTATTTGGACATTGGATGGAGCAATAGCCTGAGTGCATCCCGGGAGGCTGTAGCTACTGCTGGAAACAAAATACTCATGGCAGTATACAATTTGGGCAATTAGCAGACCTCTTTTAATATGCTCAGCTACAACGCTTTCCCCAAATTCGATACTCAGACCGACTTTCCAGCACGATTTTGGCTTGGAAATGAGCTTCCTTTTGTACAGTGAGGTTGAAAGCTGCAGAATAATTGATCCCTATGACAACAGAGATCCAGCAGTGTCTGGATGGCCTCAACCTATTTTTCGAATGTACAGGTGTATGCGGGGACAAACATCGCTGTCGAAAGGCAGGATAATATCAAAGCTCAATGTTTTGATTTTTTGACCCTCGAAAATCTCCCAAGGAGGGAGTACATGAAATCTGGAAATCGATGCCAAATGACTTAAAAATGCATAAAACGTCGAGATCTGGTGTTATCTGGTGTTATAATCACTTTCGTTCGTTCAAATATGATCTTACATAAATCATTTCCCCCAGCGGCATTCTTTTGTTGTTACGTGCTACAAATCACGACACAAAAGAAAACGAGACAACTCTGCTTCGATTCGCACTTCATGATACACCAGCACGCAAGCAAAACCGTCATGTACGCTTTCGGTGCATATGCCTTCTTTGCCTCTAACATATACATATCGAACCTTTCCATGCATCATGAAACAGCAGGATCATATGGACTACGCAAAGCGAATCATTCATATTCAACTAATGTAGCAGATCCTGATTCTTAAGTCTCAGAGTGCAAACTATATGCTTATTTAGCTTGATAGAGGCTAAGGGAAGGGTAGTTCCTCTCTTGGTTTAATCATTTAACCCTTTGCGGTCGTATTAAATTTGGGCATGGGTGTCGTACTGGTCGGAATTATGTTCCTTTGAAAAAACAGTGATACATGCAAGGTTATGAAAAATAAACATTATTTTATTTTTTTGTGAACTATATACATGTTTTAACTTAACAATGTGTTTCAATGTGATGTTTTATATATAAAAATTATATTTTATAATTCGTCTCCGTTTGAAATCATTCAAAACAGTCTCTAAGAGTAAATCATATGAAATATAATCAATAAAAAAATTATTTTTATTATCCGTTGAATATGAGACACTTTTGCCATGGATGCAATAAATGTGTAATTAATGCCAGCCATGTGTATCCGAAGAGATCAGCACTTTTCACTTTTAACAAAGATTTTTTTTACATGAAATTATTCAGATGACATAAGACACTTATGCAAACAATTATCCTTTAAAAACAACTACTTCAATATAATTTAAACCAGTAGTTATTCAAATAACGATATCTGCGTTTCCGAAATGATCAGAATTTTTCACTTTAGATAAACAAAGATTTTGTCGCTTGAGACACTCATGCGATTATTCAAATAAAATGAGACATTTATGCAAACAGTTCTGATACTTATGAACATGTAACACTCCAAAGTGTTACAATAGCTAAATTCTGCTGTTATGATTTTTGTCCCACATTCCTATGCATCCAAAGCACTGTGCGTTGTCTTGTGTGGGTGACTACTTTGTTTGATGCTGAGTACCGTTATCTGTTACCTATAGGAGCACCGTATTGATTCGTGAACAGGTTCACTAGAAATCACTCTTCGTTTAGGAAAAGCACAAACTGATACTTGGTTGAGTAAAACATAAGATTAGCATAGTTTCTTACTGTGGTGGCTGAAAGCAGACAAACGACCAGAACAGTAAAAAAGGTATGGTGGCTGAGAGCAGACAGACGACCACAAAGAGTTAATGTAACACAAGCAGTGTTTGCCAAATGATCCACTCATTGAAAAACAGGAAGTGGGTTATATCTATGGTATAACCGCAAGGGTGACGTAGGACTATCGTTGATTTAGAGATCATTTGTTTGAAGTTGAATCTATATCCATTCTGAATGAATGAATAAATGAATATTTGGGGGACTTCGAAAACGAGAGCGTTACGCTGGAGGCACAAGGTTTTATGCATCCAATATAGGATACGAAAAACCTTGTTCTGAAGAATAATCTTCAGAAGCTAACCTGCTAACTGTACTTGATTGACAAATCACAAACCCAAATGTATTATATGGATATTTTATGGATAGAAAACATTAAAATACACTCTTTCGCTTGAATGTAATTTTCAATTCCAAGGGGAACTGGCAGATTATTTTCCAGCAACGATTAGATATTTCCACATTTTCCTCGATACTGGAAGCCCACCAGTGGTTAATACTAACTCGATAACCACCTGTTAATAGTACTTGATTGAAAAATATTTGGTCACAGTGTTACATGGATAGAAAACATTCAAATAAACTCTTTCACATGAATGTATTTTTAAATTCCCAGAGGAACTGGCAGATTATTTTCCAGCAATGATTAGATCTTTCGGGAACTTTCTCGATGCTGAATGGCATCCAAACGGAAAGAATTCTGCGCGTGTATGTGTCGATCCTTCGCCGTCCACCTCCTCCAGCACGTTAGGCAACGATGTTGTCTTGTCGATGTCCTCACGAAAAATGAATGTGTCTCACCACCAGAATATCGCTTAAGTATGCTTTTTGTGTGTGATTGAATCGAGTGAAGGTGTGGTTTACGATGGCAATTTGGAAGGCAAACTAGAGGGGAATGAACTCTCTGAGCTCGGAACTTTCGGCGACTGAGCAATAATCGATTGCGGGCGCATACAATATTGGATACGGAAATATCCTACTGATGGAGAAGAATAATCTTCAGAAGCTATCTTGTTAAATGCGATTGATTGAAAAACCACAAAAACAAATGTATTTGGTCACAGTGTTACATGGATAGAAAACATTCAAATAAACTCTTTCACATGAATTTATTTTTAAATTCCCAGAGGAACTGGCAGATAATTTTCCGGATCTTTCTCGATGCTGAATGGCATCCAAACGGAAAGAATTCCGCGCGTGTATGTGTGTGTGTGTGTGTAGCGGCTGCTTCGAGATCTTCCCGGGGAACCGTTTGTGGCATCACTCTCCTCCTGATGGATTCCCTTCTGGCCTAAGCTGCACAAATAGGCTCTTGGTGACACCGTTCATCCGCGCTTTCATGATAAACGAAGAGCTTCACCACAACAGCGACAACATGCTCCAATCGCTGTTCAATTAGAACTGAGTGGATTTCCGAGCGGCGCTCGCTTATATACCGATTGGTGATTTCAATAGCCTGTTTTGAAAGCAATTTTAAGACTATTGAAACAAGTTTTTGGATCAAAAAGTAACAAGTATAGAACGCGTAGACATTTTATCTTTCGAATGAAGTGTTTATCATACCATTTCGTTCAGTTGTTTAGGAGCTATTAACGCTCAAAATCTCGGTCTCCGGCGTAACGCTTTCGTTTTCGAAACTTTGATTTTACACCCCGGTATAGAAATGAAAGACGTAGTCCTACGTCAAAAATCGTATTCGGTCGTTCAAATATGATCTTTCAGGAAACATTTCCCCCAGCGGTATTCTATTGTTGTTATGTGCTGCAAATCACGACACAAAAGAGAACGAGACAACTCTGCATCGGCTCGCACTTCATTGCACACCAGCATGCAAGCAAAGCTATCATATACGCTTTCGGTGCAGAAAGCTTATTTTCTTCTTTGCCTCTAACATATGCATACCGACCTCTCCATGCATCATGAAACAGCAGGATCGTACGGACAACGCAAAGCGAAAGATTCATATTCAGCTAATGTAGCAGATCCTGATTTTTAAGTCTCAGAGAGTGCAAACTATATGATTATTTAGCTCGATAGAGGCTAAGCGAAGGGTAGTCAGACTATATTTTCCATTTTTAACGCCGCTATCCCTTGAAATGTGTATATTCATATAGACCGCATAGTTTTACTAGCAACACCGCTCCAGTGAGAAGCAAAAACTATCGCGTTTTATCTCTTTTCCCATTCGCTGCTCTCCGCAAATGGTGACGTAATGATGACGTAATTTTTCTTGTATCATTTATTGCTTTACACTTGTCTGTGCAGTGGGTTTCGCTATAGTACAATGGGACGATATATGCGGTTCAAACTTGTATGCAGGCTTCGAAAATAGTGTGCCATGTTTGATACAACTCGAATATGCAAACAACAGTCTTCGTTCCTCTCTTAGTATAATCACTAAAAGTTACAAAAGTGATTGCTGACATTCATACAAGTATCTGAATGATCCTCTCATATTTGGTTATATGTTCGTGAGAGTTTACTTGCATGACACATTGTGTATCATTTGATTTTGATCGAAATCCAAACACTGGTTACGAGAGTAACGTCACTACAAATACTGGATCTAAAGTATCAGAAGAGGAAGCTGAAGAACCTGTTTGCAGCGGGAGTCCCAACAAAACGCCCTCGAGGATCGGAACAACCTAGTTTTGACTAAAAGTCAATACAGGTCGGACCCGATTATCCGGAGACTCGGTTATCCGGGATTCGATTATCCGGAGTATTTTATTTTTGATTTTCGGAAATTTTGAGTAATTTGTATAATAATTCCATATTGAATAGCCAATATGGGTATCAAATGAAAGGGCTTGACTAGTAGAACACAGTTATTTATGAGAAATGATGTTGGGTGTTTCAATTTTTCGAAAATCAAAGAGAGGTTATTGGTTTCATGTACAGAAAGAAGCAACTACTCATGATGGATGTCTTTTTACTCAATTGAAAGATGAAATATAATTCGGGGATAAAAATTGCCATTGAGAATTCTTCGATTTTGGCGCCCCAAAGACTCAGCGCCCCCGGCAAATGCCGGGTTTGCCACTACGCCGCTGTGTTCAATCACAATGAAACCGTTTAATTTAAAAAGTTTTTTTGCTTATTTTATTGATAGATACAAAGACAACACGTGTTCTGGTGTGCTTGATTTTCGACTATCGAATTTAATGGGTCTATGAACAAACATCAAACCTTGTGTATGAAACATGGAACAAGGTGCTACGAAACTCTTGAAATATTGGCAGTGTCATACGGTGAGTCTTTTATAAGTGAAAAAACTTTATAGTGATCAAGCTCTTTTTCAAAATGCCAATGGGAACCTCGCTTTAGATGCCACAACGCAGCATGTCAACAACCGATAAGAATGTTGAAAAAGTGAAGAAAATTGTTTAGGAAAATTTTCCAATCACTATTTGAAAAGCTGTTGAGGTTGTCGACATATCGGATGACTGGTATTGGATTCATTCGGTTGCACAATTATCGGATATTCTGATATTTTGAGCATAATACATGTGTGATTGAAGTTCGTTTCGAAACCGCTTAATTTTGGCGATAAACTCATCGCATGAGTATCGCTCAGCATTTGTTAAATGACTACACTCTGTCCAACTTCTATAAGACCAGGTGATGATCATGCTGCTTTGTGTCATTGTAAACAAACAATGCTTCAATTTATATTCTAGTGTGTAGGTATTGGTGACCGAAATGGAAAATGAAAGGAGGGAAGACTTTTTAAATCTGTGACGTCACAGAATTTGTTTATGTATGTTACTTTTCTTATAATAGTCCACTACATAGGAAAAGTGTTGTTATTAAAAGTAAAAATAAGCAAATGAAATTAGTTTTTTGTTCCTAAATCGATGCTAGCGTTCAAAACCATAAGGGCCCGACATTTTAACAGAAACTGAAATTTCAGTATCGTTGAAGTGTTCTAAACTCAATTTCAATTCAATTTCACTTCTCGTTACGTCGACCAAAAACGTAAACGAACAATGTCAGAGTCACACAATCTATTGTTCCTTTGACGGATAAACATTTGACAGTGCCTGGGAAAAAGTTTGCAAATTTTTTCATGTAAAATGAACTTGAAAAATAAATTTAATTGACTCCGTATGACTTAAATTGAGACGAAAAGTTTTCCGCTTGAGTCTTAGTTTTAGACGACTGAAGTTTCCAGCACCCTAATTGTTAATTGCTGACAAAAGTCAAACTTCCATGAAGTTGCTCTAGAATCCAAACATAGTAGACATTAGAATACCATTTCTGAAATCAAAGAAAAAATTAAACATTTTAGTTCGTGATCTGTTTTTTTTTCATTATGCGAAAAATATGATTTGGAAATCTGTAATTAGCTTCTGTATATCCTCTTTCAACGTTATTCGTCGACACATTCAATTTTGTACCATTTGAGTAACTGACTGGTATGCCTGGTATGTGAATTTCCTATCTTCCTGGCTACTAACACAATCAAAGTTCAACACAACCAAACTCGGGAATCTTCCCACCTTCTCTTCTTCATCTCGATTGGTACCAACAATACGCTGCATGATTTTCATTTGTGTGTGTGTGCAAGCGCTGAGCGTAAACGAATGTTTTCGTATTTTCAACTGTCAACTGTCAAGACCAGTTACATTTTCCGTTGTTTTAGTTGTTTTGATCAATTAAATCTGTCAAATGCCGAAGGTAAAAGACCTCACGGAGAGCGAAGAAAGACAAATCGATGCATTTCACCAAGAAAATGTTGTTATCAGTAGTGCTCAATTATTTGGCGAATCCTCAAGGATACGGTAAGAAGGAGAGAGCTCCACGTAAATCGAAGCTCTCTGACCGGGATAAGCGGGAAATAGCTAGAACAGGTTCGAATACTTCAGAATCACATGTGCAAATAAAGTAATATTTCAACTACTCAACTGCTCGGGTGACAATTCGTCAAATTTTGGTAAAAAATCCCCACATAAAGACGGCTTAAAAGGTTAAAACTCCTCATCTTACACCATCTCACATCGGAAGATGTCTGAGTTCTGCCAAAGCTCACATGAACTGACAGTGGGACATGGTATGTTGTGACAAAGAATGTTTCCAAAAGAATACATTTTGCTATATATCATAACGAAAAGTTCTTCAATGTGGAGGCGATCTGGCGTAGTGGTAACATCCATGCTTCTCACGCTAAAGGTCACGAGTTCAATTCTCACTCCCGACATTCTTCCAAAAATGGAAGTAAAAAGTGACGAACCAGCCAAATGAGTGGAAAATCACTACAATACAGATAAAAAAAAGTTCTTCAATGTATTCAATGTGTAGGCATCTTTACTGATGAAAAAAAGTTCAATTTGGATTTGGAAAAGTTCAATTTGGCCTCATGGTTTCAACGGATACTGGCGTGTTTTACGAAAAAAGGAACAGTATTTTTCAACCAGGACTTGAAACTCGTGCATGGTTTGGGCGGAATCCTGTGCAACCGGAAAGCTCAAGACAGCTTTCACATCATTCAAGGATTTCAAACATGTTCTAGAATCCCCACTCCTACCGTTTTTGCATGGATATCGTCACAAAAAATTCACATTCCAGCAAAATAATGCTACTATTCATACCAGCAAGTAAACTAAGCAATGGATAAAGGACCAAAAACTTAATTTTTTGGACTAACCGGCTCGCTCTCCAGACTTGAATCCTGTTGAAAATCTTAGGAGGGATCCTTGTACGCCGAATCTACACCGAGGGAAAACTTTACATCACGAATGAAGAGCTCAAGGTCGCAATTTCATAAAAGTGGAAAAATATCGAGAAATCAGTTCAGCAGAATTTGGTAAACAGTATTCCAACACAAATTTTCAAGGTTATTAGTCGAAATGGCAAGGTTGTCAATTATTGACATGTAAATCAGCCGATCATTTTGAATTTTTCATTGATAATACTTCTGAATTCTGAAGTGGTCTTTTAGAAACTGGACAGCTGAAATTATCATATTTAAGCACAATAAATAAACAAACAACTCTTTTGAATGAAATTGACGTTAAATATACTTTATTCTAAGCATTCAACAATGTATGAATGTACCTTGTTGAAATTCTAACTGTTTTTATTGCAACGAAATAGAATCAATGTGGTCTTATAGAAGTTGGACAGAGTGTATAATGATGATCCTAATTTGCTCAGAAGGGTCCTAACTGATTACGAATCATGGCTGTATGGTTACGATCATAGGCCAAATCATCTCAATGGAAGAGCCCAAAAGAGCCAAAAGCACGCCAAATTCGATCAAATTTTAAGATTTTGCTAACTATTTTCTTTAATTACCGTCACGTAGTGCGTCAGAAGTTCTTACCTAATTATCGTATAACCATTAATCTAATTATCGTTATTACTTTAGATTCAAGCAAAATTTTCGAGAAGCAATACGTTCCGAATTGTTGAAAAACTGTTCATAATTCACCTATTTAGTCATCGTTGCTTGTAGGAATTTTTCGTGGAAAAAACACAACAATCATGTCAATTCACCGGATTTGGTCCCCTGCTACTTTTTTCTGACACCTATGAACGGACAGAGATTTCCAACGAGTTCTACTCTACGATAATAACTGCATCGCTGGAAGAGCTCTTTACTATTCCATGAAGTGATATGAGGACCGCTATATCGGTTTGGCATGGAATGGCGGTATTGTAACCTAACCAATGAATGCAAAAAATCCTAATTAGAATCTTAGTAAGGAGTGGGTCATTTGATCCCATTGAGTACAACAACACTCTCTGAATACTGGTCAGAATTACCAGAGAAAATGTTGTGCAAACATTGATAAACTATCCCATAATTGTAAACGATTTCATAAGTCATCCATATTACAGTTTCTCACATCCTGTGGCTCATTTTTTGCATCGCATAAATATTCCGAGTTTAACTTAAAACCCAATGTCACAGAGCTAATTCGCATTAGCGAACTAACATAACTATTCATACTAAAACAATTTTCAATCGTATCACGCCTATACAACCTACAGTCATGTTTTACATTCTCTCAACCTTATAAATTTTAAAACACTGTTCCTATAACTTTGCATCGAAATCGTCACATTCCATTACACCGTGGCGTCCGAATACTTCCAGCGATCAGTGTAAATCTTCGGCATCGGCACCCTTTAAGGTGCCACATGAGCTGTGTGGCCAGCTACACACGACCCGACCCGTTTGTCCGGAGCACACGACGAGCGAGAGAAAATCAGCCGTAAGTCCGAACGTCGCAGAAAATCCTTAGCGCGTTACACAATCTATATCGTGGTGCCGTTGGAGTTGGAGGCGACTTCGACAATCGCAGCAAGAAACGAACCCCGAAACGGGTACAACAACAAAAACAGCAAACCGCTACGCAAGTCAACACAACACAAGACAAGAAAGATCGCGCGGCTCTACGCGTCGGGGTGCTCTTACATCTGTGGCAGCTGCTCGGCCCGACAGAATCGAATCGCGATGCTCTGCTAAAGAAGGTCGAACTAAGACTGGGGAAGCTGAAATCAATTCACTTTCGATTTTGAATACAAACCACCAGAGGTTGCGAGCAGCGCGTTTTCCCTTTTTGCTTGCATCTCGGGCTTCGTCTGAGTGGTTTTACTCTCCGACTGTTGGGCGACAATCGGCTCACAGCATCAGCAGCGCCTAGACGAGTGCGGGTTCCACTAGCGAGCAGCAGCAACCATCACACTAGAGATCGGTCACTAGTTTGCACGTTGCACGATGATTGGGTTGCACCGGCGAGGCTCAGACCAGCGTTTCCATTGCTCAAGGATGCCAATCGATCGATCAGTTTGCTAAAATTTGGAGATTTAGAACAGGTTGTTGGCCAACATTACTATACAAATTTTGATTTAATTTAGATGGTTATATTTCATGTTTTTTCTTTGAATGTTGCCCTACAATGGTTGCAATTGTTTGAGCTTTCAGTAAATACATATTTCAAGCAGAGCTATGCCAAATAATTACACTACTCATCTTTGTTGTTGAAACCGTTCAATTTTACGTAAGTATGTTAATTCTCTGCTGTGCTAGGGCGATGATCAAGTGGAGCGATTGATGTAGATGGTAGATGATTTTCATCATTTACGTTACACATTATTATGTAACTTTGTTAACTATTATCTTAGCGCAACGCTGCAGTCTGGAAAACGTGACTTATGATGTTTTGTCAGAATCTCAACAATAATATATTTTAGTAGGATCATATAGGGTGGGACATGTGTTGGTTTATTTTGGCTTCGATTTTCAATGCTCAAACATTTGATTGCCTCTTACAATCAGAATCAATTTCGAAATGAGCATAAGTGCGTTGCAGGAAATGCAGGAAAAATAATGCAAAAACGTCTAGTCGTACGGTTGCGGATCGTGTTTAGTGGCACAAAAAGCGAAACTAGGTGAAACGGTGATATTGTCTTCTAAACCTGTTGGCTCATCATTTACTGGTTCTGCTCTGTTCAGTGAAGTGGTGGATGAATACCCTCCAATCGAGCTTGGCGTTGCGTTTTCGGCAAGAGGTGATCTAACTAAATTTACTGTCACGCAAGACATGCAGACATTCTCAGATGGTTTTATAAACACTAAGCGATGATCATCGTCCCTCCAATTACAGATTTTTTTTCTTGTTCATTTCAATTACAGGTATAACTCGATTATATACTGTCTCGATTAAATCTTATTCGATAATATACAATTTTAGACTCTTAGACTCGATTATATACAGTTCAAAAAAATTTTTGTTTCGTAATTCAAATATGGCTTATTTCAACCGAAAATGAAATATTTCAACGCTATAGTGAAAGAATTGTAGAGTGGTTAGAGAGCTTCAATTTGGTTGTTAGAAACATTCTAGTTTATTATGTATTTTTTTATAGAATAAGGAAGAAGACCATTAAAATCACTAACTTAGAGACAGTTTAAGACAAGCAGGTTCGAAACAGGCAAAAAGTTCAACAACTCGAACATTGTTGAAATTCGATCTAATGCGTAGAAGGATTTTTTTTTCATCAAATATAATCCTCTATCACCTCATGGAAAAATTCGAATTTTTTGTGTGAGAAAGGTATTTTATGACTTTAAAGGGATGAATCAAAAATTAAATTCCTGTTTTATATTCAAAAACCGAAAAAAAATATCTATAAAATCAAATGGAAAAAATATTTTTCGACTCGATTATATACAGGATTCGATTATATACAATGAAAAGGAATCGGAGGCTGTATATAATCGAGTACGTCCTACACTCTGTCCCTGATTCTATTTCGTTGCAACATAAGTAGTTAGAATTTCAACAAGATATATTCATACATTTATTTATTTATTTATTTATTTATTTATTAATCCATCTGACTCATAGTCTTAATGAATATAACTTAACCTAATGATGTGGAGGATGTCTAGAGCGAAAGATTTTCTGGCTAAACACTGTCGAAGACATATCGGAATCAAACAAATGGGACACTTCGTTGAATGCTCTTGTTATAGTAGACATCGGCTCAAAGTAACGAAAAGCGAGCGGTGGAATGGAACAGCCAGCATCTGATCTAGAGTTCGTCGTTGAATCCGGGTGGGAGCGTTCAGTGACATTTTTGCAAGTAGGCTCTGACAGTCAGCTTCTCCATTCAAAATCTTCACTGCAAAGACTGCTTGTTGAACAGAGCGTCGTTGTTCAAGGGTATCCATTCCCAGCAGGCGGCACCGATCAATATAAGGAGGGAGATTAATGCGATCCCTCCATGGAAGCAAGCGCAGGGCGAAACGAACAAATTGTCGTTGTATGCGTTCAATCCTGTCGATCCAAATAGCTTGATAGGGACTCCAAATCACTGACGAGGATTCAAGGATTGATCGAACCAACGAACAGTAGAGCGTTTTGAGGCAATGCATGTCAGTGAACTCTTTAGTTGTCCGCATGATGAGTCCTAGCAATCTATTGGCACGATCAATTGCTATGGAGCGATGATCGTTGAAGGTCAGCCTAGAGTCAAACCGAACTCCTAAGTCTGTTACTTGCTGCATTCGTTCAATAACTATATCATCAATTTTGTACTCCCAGTGGATCGGATTAGCAGAGCGACAAAATGTTATCACGAAGCATTTGTTGATACTGAGCATCATGTTGTTCACTTTACACCATTCGACAAACAGATTTAACAGGCATTGTAGGTGAACGCAGTCAGCTGGGCTATCGACTACGTTATAGATTTTGAGGTCATCAGCATACATCAGTCTACAACCAACACCCAATAGAGCTGAGACATCGTTGATGTAGAGTGCGAATAGTAGTGGTCCGAGGTTACTGCCCTGCGGGACGTCGGAATGGTTTTGGAACCATGTTGAACTATATGAACCAATCTTTACACAAAGCTTCCTGTCGCAAAGGTAGGATTTGAGCCAGTCCACATAAGCAGCCGAGGCACCAAGTTAAGAGAGTTTACATAGCAAAATCCGGTAGTCAATTCTATCGAAGGCGGCTTTCAGATCGGTGTAGATGGCATCAACTTGTTTGCCATTCTCCAGGTGGTTAATACATTCGGATGTGAATTGGAGCAGATTTGTTGTCACTGACCTACCCGGGTAGAATCCGTGTTGATCCGTGGAGATGTAAGCTTTCGATTGAGAAAATAGATGCCCGTACATGATTGTGCTCCCTTGGCCGAGTGGTTAGCGTCATAACTAACATGCCGGGTGTTCGGGTTCGATTCCCGTTCTGGTCGGGGGAATTTTTCGTCAAAGAAATTTCCTCCGACTTGCACTGTGATCACGCGTATTCTAGAGCTTGCCACTCAAAATGCATTCAAGGCGTGTTATTTGGCATAGAAATCTCAACTACGTACTAATAAAAATGACGCAAGTAATACTACGTTGAGACGGCGAAGTTCCTCTAGGAACGTTAGTGCCATTGAAGAAGAAGAAGAAGACATGATGGTCTCGAACAACTTAGAACCAGCACATAGAGACGTGATTCCCCTGTAATTGCGCACGTCATGTTTATCGCCTTTCTTATAAACAGGGAACATATAAGATTCCTTCCAGAGCGTGGGAAATTTCTTCTGTTGTAGTGAGAGATTAAATATGCGACACAGATGCAATTTTAAGACATTTGGCATCAAATGTTTGGTATTTGTTTTTTAAAAACCCCGATTTACGGTGATTTTTTGATTTTCAAAAAACTCAAACTTTAACGTTTGTGACACCAGTAAATGAAGTCCGAATGAGCTAATATTTTGCATAGGGTATATTATCGTGCCAATCAACATTTCGTTGCAAATTCCGAATGAAAAATCGAGATTACTATCTTTATTGGCACCAAAACAACAACTTTTCGTTACGTACCCCGAGAAAAAAAAACTAAAGGTGGGACCAGAATGCTGCGCTATGCGTAGCCTTGCGACAATTGTGATTTGACACTTCATTTTAAATATGTGTGTTTCCATTTAGTCGAACACAATAATGCGTTGCGTCATTAGCATCGTTGTACTAAACGCTAACATTTGTTCTAAACTGCTTGCGCCGAATTTGCGATGACAGTGGCATGGTGTCGACGTCTGGTGGTAACTTCAAATTAGGGCCATAATTTGGGTCCCAAACTCGTTAGTGTAATCTCTATCAGATTAGAAGACACGAAGCCGGTGTTTAAATTCTAGAATTTGAATGAAAATTTTCACATCATGTTATTTGAGTACTTGAAATACGTGTTTCTGATTTTCATCATAATACAGGTCGGACTCGATTATCCGGAGTATTGATTTTTTTTTCACTCCGGAATCCTCCGGATAATCGAGTCAAAACAATTTTTTTTCTTTATTTGTTTTTTTTTGCATGTATTTTTCGTTTTTTGAAAATTAAAGAGGAATTTGATTTTTGATTCATCCCCTTAAAGTCAGAAAACACCTTTCTCACATGAAAAAAAATAATTTATCCATATTCTCTCAGGAGGTGATAGACGATCATATTTGATCGATTTGAAAAAATCCTCCTATGCATATGTTAGAATTTCAACAATGACAGAGTTACAGAACTTTTTTTTTGTTTCGGACTCTGTTGCTTCAAACTGGCTCTACATTAAAAAGTACGCTACGGAAGACGATTCTGATGCTTTCATTGGAAAGATGAAAAAATTTAGTACAGGATATAGTAGTGGAACAACTAAATTAGTGAATTTTAATAACATTTTGGTTAATTAATTTTTAATGTGTTATTATTAATTTTATCCTAAAACTTTATATTAAACTACATTGTTTCTATCAATTAAAATGAAGTTCTTTTACCGCTCCACAATCTTTGACGCACAACTTCTATCTTTCTTAATTTGGCTGCAATATCGATAGAAACAATTCCCGGTGAAAATTCAAGCAAAATCTTCAAAAATCATTATTTTTACCCCACTGTACATGTAATAGCCACTTGAACTAAACCTTAACGTTGAAAGGTTACATTTCTCCATGAAATAAGCCATATTTGAAATATAAAAACAATATTTTTTTCCAAATCGAATCACATATAATCGAGTCTGTATATAATCGAGTCCGACCTGTATTGTATTCTATTAGTCAAATCATTTCTATTGATACCAATATTGAGAGGATTGCAAAAACACATAGTCGACCATTTTGTGGCGGCAACCTTTTCGAATTTATGTTGTTCATAGTGTAGTGTATTCTCCAAATCAAGCCATTCAGCCATTTTTTGCGGCGGCCAAATTGAATTTTTCAAGATCATGGAATACGCAGTTTTATAATGACAGTAGAATTAAATGTATGTTCCAAATTCCAGATCAATCATTCAATAGGAACGGGGTCAATTTTATATTAATGTGGGACAACCCAACAAACATTCAAACATACATAGAAACAGGTCAAGCTGGATGAAACCATTCAAAAAGTAATTAGTTGTTTGGGGACTGCGGTCATCTTGAAATCGGATTTTTCATTATCTGCTATGTTCTACTAGTCGAGAACTTTGTTTTGATACATTTTTCATAAATAACTGTGTTCTACTAGTCAAGCCTTTTTTTTTTCATTTGCTACCCATATTGATGGGGTTCTGAGAAAATATGAAATACGCCATTTTGTAGTGGCCGCCATCTTGGATTTGCATTTTTCATAAATAACTGTGTTCTACTAGTCAAGCCCTTTCATTTGATACCCATATTGATGGAGTTCTGAGAAAATATGCAATCCGCCATTTTGTAGTGGCATCCATCTTGGATTTGCTTCTTCTTCTTGAATGGCGTTAACGTTCCCTATGGAACTTTTGCCGTCTCAACGTAAGCTAGTTAATGCTTCATTTATTAATACTTAGTTGAGATTTCTTAAGCCAAATAACACGCCCTGAATGTATTCCGAGGGGCAAGCTCTAGAATACGCGTGACCACAGTGCAAGTCGAAGGAAATTTCTTTGACGAAAAATCCCCCGCCCAGGACGGGATTCGAACCCGAACACCCGGCATGATAATGTGAGACGCTAACCACTCGGCCACGGGTGCACTAATCTTGGATTTGCATTTTTCATAAATAACTGCATTCTACTAGTCAAGCCCTTTCTTTTGATACTCATATTAGCTATTCAATATAGAATTATTATACAAATTATTCAAAATTTCCAAAAATCAAAAATAAAATACTCCGGATAATCGGGTCTAAAATTCCGGATAATCGAGTCCGACCTGTATTGAGTTGTCTTCATAAACAATTTTCGTATGAGACTTTTTCACCACCTGCAAACAAAAATGTTTTTTAAATAGAATACTAGTTTCATATCGAAAAGCTAATTTTCATTCATTTTAATTTTGAAAACGTATTCATTCCGTCTGAAAATCAGCTATTCTTTCACGCCTTCCCCCAAACTAGTAAACGAAGCTCAATGCCGCCAGCGCGGATATGTCAATGTGTTGTTTTTAGAAACATTCAACTGATCCGTGGACACAACAAGAACAAGATTTTCATACGAATTTTATTTTGTTATTTTGTTATTTTGTAAAGTGGAGACGCGAATGCTAGACTGTGACTGCAGATCAACAGACTGCGTCGGGCGAATGTTTTAGTACAAAACGCAAGCAATGACAGCTGATGAGAAGCAACGCACAACGCGGCATTCTGTTTCCACATTAAGTCCCAGAATGTCGATTTTCGACAAATTTTTTTTTTCGATATGACACTAGACATTTGGCATCAAAGTTTTGTTTTCTAAAACCCCGATTTTCTTTACTCCCCCTGGGTGATTTTTCGATTTTCAAAAAACTCCAACTTTGACCGCTTTGCGAAAGGGAAAGTGTCCCTTAAGTCCGATTGAGCTGAAATTCGGCATAGGGTGTTTTTGCGAGGTTGTGAACATTTTGAAATTCGAGATGACCATTTTCGTTGCACAATAGTCCAGGAGATGCATTTGAGTGGAAATTAGCATTTAGAGCTCGACAGTTATTCTCTAGACAAAAACTGTCTTAGACAAAGTTGTTACATATGATAGAGCGCTCATTTTTATGTTATCAAAAATAGGGTGACCAAAATTGTCCATGGAATAAAAAATCTAACTTTTATATTTCAAATCCTACATACAAATTGCCTTCGAAAGAATTTTCGAGCTTACTAATACAAACATTTGATATTTCTTCCCAAGAAGTACGCTCTTTTTAATTGTTTGTTATTCTCTCTGGGACAAACATAAACAAAGTTTATTGGCTTCATCTGAAAGAGCATAGTTCAATCTACATGATGTGTGATTTTCAAAACTATGTTATTTTTCGTGTTTGAGTAAATTAAAATTCAAATCATGAATTTTTGGAAAAAAAACCATCAATAACTTTTAGTAGGATTGAGATATTGACAAGTTCTGCATCGCATAATGTTGGTCTTGATAAGCTCTAAAAGTCGTACGAAGACAGTTTTGATGTAGAATTTGAAATATAAAAGTTAGAGCAAAAAAACCCAGTTTTTCATGGTCACCCCAATGCAACCTAGGAAAAAGCGCTAAATCGATTATATTGAAAGATAGAAAAAAGCTTTGTTCTTCAAAAAAATGGAAAAATCACAAATCAATGAAAACGATGGCAAAATTGCATGAATTGGGCTTCGAATTCCACCGTTTTCTCCAGATCTGGCCCCTATTGATAGATGGCGACTATTTTCTATTCGCAAACCTGAAGAGAATGCTCGCTGGCAAGAAATTTAAGACCGATGATGGAGTGATTACCGAAACTGAGGACTATTTTTAGGAAAAACCGAAAGAGTACTATAAAAATGGTATCAAGTTGCAAGATCGCTATAATCGCTGTATCGCCCTCGAAGGCAATTGTGTTGAATAATAAAATTGAATTTTGCAAAAAAAAAACTTTTACTGTGTTACCTTATGAACTTTTCAGCCGAACTGTTACAGGGCGGACTCGTTTAAATACAGTCTCGGATTTCTTTTCACTGTATATAATCGAGTTAAAAAAAAATTTCGTTTTTTGTGCATATATTTTTCGTGTTTTTTAATATAAAAGTAGAATTCACTTTTTGATTCATCCCCTCAAAGTTTGAAACCACCTTTCTCACATGAAAAAAAAATATCCAGAATCCCTTAGAAGGTGATAGACGATAATATTTTATGAATATATACATATACATGTTGAAATTTCATCAATGACATAGTTATAGAACTTTTTTTTGTTTCGGACTCAGTTGCCTCAAACTGGCATTATATTCACAAGTATGTTACGTAAGATGAACCTGTTTTGCTTTCATTTCAAAGATGAAAAAAAATAGTACAGATTATATTAATGGAACATCTAAATTAGTGAATTTAAATAACATTTTATTAGTGGAAAACTTAAACGTTAGTAATTTTTAATGTCAAAAAATCACACTAAACTTGATTATTTCTATCAATCAAATTAAAGCTCTCTAACCGCTCTCCAATTTGTTCTTTGACATCCAACTTCTATCTTTCTTAATTTCACTGCAATATCGATATAAACAATTCCTGGTGAAAATTCAAGCAGAATCTTAAAATAATAGCTACTTAAATTTCACATTAACATTGAAAGGTTACATTTTTTTCTTGAAATAAGTCTATTTGAAATATAAAAAAATCCAAACTGTATATAATCGAGTCCAAAATTGTAAATAATCGAATCTTTATATAATCGAGTCCGACCTGTAATTACAAATTGTGCAGTGAAATTTGAACATAAATTTCTAAAAAAAAAAATATTTACAAATCCTAATGAAGAAAATCAATTATGCTCATGAAAGTCATGCATCTCGGACATATCGAATGGACTCACTCGGACTATCTTCGTTGATGTTTATCGATTCTCAAATTTCGGCCATTACATCAAAGATGACTTGAGTTTCTCTTGAATTTGAATTACATAATCCCGAAGTCAATCGAAATTTACTATTGGCAATTTGTGATTTGGCATAAAAATAAATACTACAATGCAAACCACAAACCGAAACCATGTTTTTTCAGCTCCTGGTTCGATATCTCAGGATCTATTCGATCGATTTGACTGAAAATTTTTATCAGCATGTAAAAATGATTTATCTAAAGCGTTCCATAGCCGTTATTTGCTATCTCGCCATTTCGATTTTTTTATGAGCTTTTGAACAAAATCATTCATTTTTAACAAAAATCGCCACCATTTTGGCAATTTTCAGAATTTTAAAAAACCCCTATGTAACGCTTTAGATATTATCCTAAAGTTTCAAAATATTCATTGGAATTCGTCACCCCGTTTCTTCAGAACCGATACCAGCAGCGAGGTACCAATTTTCAGAGAGCATTTACGCATCCTGCTGTCAACAGCGTAATAATCATTATTAGTGCACTCAAAAAATGAAAAATACATCTTCAAATATACCATAAACAATCACCAAAATACCCGAAACACTTCGATTTATTCCTAACATCCAAAAAAAAAATCACGAAAATTAATTATCTTTCGACCTTCCATACAGGGGCCCCCCTTAAGCACAAGCAGGGGAAAATCTTGACAATCTTGTTTCTAGTTGTGGAGCCTAAATATTCATGATACATTCAACTCTCCCTAACTCGATACCCAAGGGACCAAGGGAACATCGAGTTAGGAAGGTATCAAGTTATGGAAAGAGGAATGCTTGTAAAATAAATCAAAGGTGTCATGAAATCCATCGAGTTAGGGAAAAATTGAGTCACAGAACATCGAGTTACTGTAATATTGAAATTGTGCCAGATGATCAATTTTATATTCTAGTGATAAAGTTTTGACGAAAATACTACAACATTCATAGGAAAAATCGTTGTGTAAAGAACAGGATTACGTAGGGGTGGGAGTGGGAGTAAAACGGACATGTTAAGAAGAATTCCAATTATATCTTTGGAAACTTATGTTTCCCAAAACTTTGATGCAGTTTCTTGCAATTCAATATACTATTTTTCTACCTAATTGGCCAAATATTCAACAAAAAAGTGTTTTTCAATGTTTTTTTACTGAAATCAAAACAGACGGAAAATAAAAACAATTTTTTCGATGCGGGTAATATGGACATACAGTGGGGGTAATATGGACAGGTTTGTAATATATGAAGCGTAGAAGGTTGTTGCCCGCGAGAGAAATAATTTTATTCAACCGAGGTCTGAACTCATCACGAAAATCCGTTAAATGATGAAAAAATCGAATCAATCCACCTATCGTACTTTTCAGCAGTATATACGAACAGACCCTCAACTATTTCGCGAATTGAATTTTGATATGCAACCATTCCAAATTCTTAATATCGAATTTGATATTGGGTGCTGACCTACAAAAAAATTAAAAATAAAAACTATTTAGATCTATGGACAGATCATTGGACATTCTGTACTTGCAATTTTCATTCTTATCTTTTATCTACCACCTGTGGTTCGGGAAATCACTTGTTGGATAAAAACACCAATACTAGCACTGAAGAATCTTGTCGAAGAGAGGCGCTACGAAAAATGGATCACACCAATAAAGTAATCCACCGTTAATTAGCTAAAGGCCAAGGACGCTGCAATTCATCTCTCGTGTCGATCACTGAAGAAGACAGTCAAAATTTTTGTCCCAATATCCGTTCAGCCAGCCCTCATCAGAGCCTAGACTGGTGTTCAACGAGGCATCAAATGCTATCATTAGTTCAATTAATTGGCGCGAATTGTTTCACACACCGGAGGTGAGGATCAAAAGTAACGGCAATGAGGCAGAACCGCCGAGTGAATGAAAACATGCCCAATCCTCGCAAATCTGTTAATCACTGTTTATTGGCGAAAACCGACATGGATTTACAAAAAAAATCTACAATGTTTCATTATCCTAGCAAATATAGTTCGGTGGAAGCACATGCCATGTGTGAGTTTACATTAACGTGAATTCCGAGCATTTTCAGACTGGATTTTACAATCGTCATTAGTTCGTCTAGCTGCGATCAATATCTGTTTTAAATTATCTATTTTGAGCCCACGCGTGGTTGGCTCAATTTTGGCTCATTGACACACTTTTCATCATCTAATTCGAGAGAAATTTGAATCGACGACTTCATTCCGATGACAATGTGTTTTATTTTTGAATTGCACATGCATAGGGCAAGGTGGTACTGACCCAGAAAAAACCTCCAAAATTAACTAATTTTTAATTTTATTTTTTAATAGCTGACCCGGTAATCTCCGTCCCGCCCAAAATTTGTTTTATGTTATCAATACCTTCAAACATTCACGTTTTCTTATTATGAGCAAGTTCATGGATCCAATCTCAGAACTGTTCATTGATTGATCTTCTTATCGACCCCGTTGAATTTACCTTTTACTATAAAATTTCTAGTATTTCTAACAAAACTCATCATTATAATTATAAGATTATTTTAAGATTATTTTCAGACACAATTCTGGTTCAAGATTTTTCAACCACTTGCAAAAAACATGTTTCTCCGTTATATGGAATGAATGTTTTATACAAAAATATGATAGAATAAAGACAGCCCTTAATTGGTCAATTCCTTCCTCGAGTTCTGCTCTTATAAACACATTCGGCGATACTCTTTTATTGGTATAGATAGAAGAAGATATAGGAGTGGGTTTCATCACATTAAAATCCATTTCCAGTTTCGAACAAAGATTAATTTCGTTAGCGCAAACATCAAATGGACTAACAGCACTTGTCACTAAGTAATTGCAGAACATATGGGAATTAAATTTTCCGTATTTTCATGTTTGGTTGGCATATTTTTGGTTGAAATATGTGTAATATTTTTATGGAACCATTCCAGAGGAGGGAAGGGTGTCATACCATCATATAAACATTTCTCATATTCAAAAACCCTCACATCCTAAATTGTGCTTGATTAGTTCTCGAGTTATGCAGAAGCATTTATTGCACCCTAAAACCTTCACATACCAAATTTGGTTTCATTTGCATGATTATTTCTCGAGTAATGTAGAAATTTGTGTTTAATTTGTATGGCAGCCTCCCCTTAGAGAGGGGAAGAGGTCTAAAACTATCACGAAAACCTTCCCCGGCCCCGAAAAGCCCTACACACCAATTTTCATGTTAATCAGTTCAGCGTCCGCGTCCATAAGAATCAGACAGACAGACATACTGAAATCCATTTTTTATATATATAGATTCAGGCAAACATAAATGAAACTCGTCGGAATGAAGTCGGAAACTAAAACACTGTAAATACCGTTCTGAATCATATTTCGGACGCTTAAGGCATATGATGCAGAAAACAGATCGAAACTTTATGCACAGGTATTATTTGGTTGATATTTTTTATAAATTAGTTCAATATGCTTTCAAGCTTTCTACTTTGGCACCTATTTGATTGAAAACATAAAAAAATCATCGAATAAAATGCTTTTCAAATCAAGCGAATAAAAATCAAACTTCGGACACTAAATCAAATTTCGGACAGATTGAATTCAATTGTAATTTTTTGGACGAAAATTACATTACACTTGATTATATTTTATAGTCAACTGGGAAATACTTAACAAACAATCACAGTAAACTGTTAACGATGATGAGAAATGATGAAAAACGGGTGAAATTTAAATATTTATGAACGGTTAAATTCTACGTGCTCACGCTGAGCAAACGTCAAACACAAACGATAATGAGTAGATTTTGGAGGGATGTTTTCCTACTAAGTAACGATTCAAATGTAATTCTTAAATGAAGTGATAGTGAAACCAAGGGATTACACTAAGGAAGCAATTGTGATATTCATTTTATAGTTATATCATCAGTGCATCAAGTATTTCAAGATATTAGAATAAAGTGACCAGACGTCCGCGTTACGCGGGACAGTCCAGCATTTCAACAAAATGTCCCGCGTAAGATTACGTCCCGCGAAACGTCCCGCATCTGGCAAAATAAACGAAAATGTCCCGCGATATCAGTATATTTCAATATCACAATTTGATCATGTCGATTTTCTTAAATGGATGAACCTCAAAAAAACTTTCATTTGGCAGACTGTTTAAGAGCGCTTTTAATGCATCCTAAGACTAATACGTTGAGCTGGTTTCATCGCACCGACGGTGGGCTTTTTGTTTAGAGAGTGTCAACTGGAAGCGACAGCAACAAAAATGGAAAATGATTTTTATAAAAGTCCCCTATTGATCCGCAGGGACCAACCAGGGGTATGACTAAAACATCAAATCCCTCATATTGCCAGTGTACCCAATATTGCTGCGGTTCACTGACATTTTGGTTCTGTCAATTACTGTTGTTTACAGCTCGGTCCGGTTATATAGTCGAATAGTGGCTAACTTTAAACTCCATGTTAAATGTGAACACCTCCATGTGAAACCGAAATATGAAAATAGCTCATGCAGTTAGGAATAAAGCAGCACTCTCCGTGATTTCAACGATTTCAATCCTCGCAAATGATATGTTGGTAAACAAATGACGCCATATTGATTTTGATTTTGGGTAGCCTATATTCAATTGATGTCTAACCCCTGGGACCAACGCGAGCCAGACGAGAAGATCATCTTTTGTCCCCTAGCTCGGTCAGGGCTCAACGTTTTAAATAAGCCGGAAGAACTTGTGTATACTCGACAGGAAGAGGGAAGGTTGTTTGATGAAGTATCGTGAATGAAGTGCTGGGCGGTCTTACGGAAGTTGGCCGGACCTCAACCATGGCCGATGAAAAGATGTATGTCGGCGCTTTCTTTTACATTTTCGTGGCTTTGGTGGTCGACTGTCTCTCCATTTTGGCCATTCGCCCAAAAGTTTTTAACGGTCGCAGCTGGGAAGTGTGTGCACCCGTGGCCGAGTGGTTAGCGTCATAACTAACATGCCGGGTGTTCGGGTTCGATTCCCGTTCTGGTCGGGGGAATTTTTCGTCAAAGAAATTTCCTCCGACTTGCACTGTGATCACGCGTATTCTAGAGCTTGCCACTCAGAATGCATTCAAGGCGTGTTATTTATCATAGAAATCTCAACTAAGTACTAATAAAAATGACGCAAGTAATACTACGTTGAGACGGCGAAGTTCCTCTAGGAACGTTAGTGCCATTGAAGAAGAAGAAGCTGGGAAGTGTTGAGAAGGTTGGCGGTCTTCGCAACAATGTTTATCTCCAGCCGTTCCATCCTCCAGTGATCTTTTGGCATAATGGGCTGATCCTAGGTTCGGCATAAAGACCACACCACCTTCGCAACTTCCGGCAATAACTTCGTACTATATATTAGGCTGTCAAAAAAGTCCTGCGGTATTTCCGCGAGGTGTCGTTGTAAGCATTGTATCGAGTCATACTATAGCTTGTTGGAAAGGTATTTTTGCGCGCTATAATATAGTCCTTGACAGTGTTTTGTTTGGTTAAGTCGTTCGTGAGTTATAGTGTCGCAAATATGGAGCAAAATAAAGAGAAAATCCGGCATATTTTACAGTACTACTATGACAAAGGCAAAAATGCATCTCAAGCTGCCAATAAAATTTGTGCAGTTTATGGACCCGATACAGTTTCCATCTCCACCGCACAACGATGGTTTCAACGTTTTCGTTCTGGTGTAGAGGTCGTCGAAGATGCGCCACGCTCCGGAAGGCCTGTCGTCGAAAATTGCGACAAAATCGCTGAATTAGCCGAGAAAGACCGGTATAGTAGCAGCTGTAGGAGCTGGGGATAAGTCATCTAACCGTTTTTAACCATTTGAAGAAGCTTGGATTCACAAAGTAGCTCGATGTATGGGTGCCACACACGTTGACGCAAAAAAAAAACATCTTTAACCGTATCGACGCATGTGAATCGCTGCTGAATCGCAACAAAATCGACCCGTTTCTATATATATTTGACTCAAAACAGATGATTGTAACTAATTTTATGAACAAATGAAAATTCAAAAAAAATACCGCAGGACTTTTTTGACAGTCTAATATCTCCCCGTTCATCATATGACTCGAAAGAAGAGCGGCTTTTTTCCATTCACATCTGTCAGAGAAGGACCTTCTTCGAGAACTTGATGTGGATGATATATTCGAAATCATCGCTTACTTGGGGAACGTAAAGATCCCGATCCCCTGCCATTCGTTAGCATCAAGTACGTCTCGTCTATCATTGTAAGCACGGAAACTTCTATCGCCGGAAAGAAGTTTTTCACCAGCACCTCAAGCTACTCCTTCTGATTGATTGCCTGCTGCTCAGATACGGCCGATACGGTCTGAAGCTTACACATAAAAATGTCCAGTTTGGCCAGATTCTCCTTAATCGTTTGGCTGGTTGCTTCGATCTCCCGGCTTAAGAAGCAGCAGGGAGATGATGTTGTGAATACCAGATCAGCTATATCTGGCGGACACAAAGTACCTAAGGATGTCCAACTCCTTCGCTGTGGGGTGGAGCTTGCAGTATGAAAAAATCATCAAGTTGCTTGACAGTGCTGCTGCAAATCAACAGCCTTGAATCATTTTTGTTGTAGGCTTAATAAACGTATGATTTGAGAAAAATTTGTACCATTAAATTATCTTTCATCGTCATCCGAAATTAGTCCACTTTTTTTGAATGCATACGTTAACACTAAAATCGATGAAAAATGGAATGGAATTCTCGAGCATTCCATTCGGTAATATTCATATTTTTTTTTCAAAGAAAATTGTAGAATTCGAATCGTGCTTGCCAGGCGTAAATGCTCTGATTGGGCGAGTGATTTTCAGGCGTAAACAAAATCTAAACCACCGAAAAATCAGAACTGAGTGCCGATACTTAGAAAGAAATAATACATATCAGTTCATACTCGCTAATCTATCGTATATGTTCACATAACGTATATACATAACGTTTTGTTATTTGTGTCCCGCGTTAGACTTCTGACCATCTGGTCACTTTATATTAGTCACAAAAATGTCATCAAACATTAAAGGTGAATCGATAATTATTGCGACACTTTAGATTGAACGGTAAGTCTTCTTTATTCTTCTTCTTCTTCTTCTTGAATAGCAACTTTTATCGTCTTAACTTCATTTTTATTAGTAGTACTTCGTTGAGAATTCTTATGCCAAATAACGTGCCTTGATTGTATTCTAGAGTGGCAAAGTCTAGAATACACGTTACCACAGAGCAAGTCGGAAGAAAATTCTCCGACGAAAATTACCCTGACCAGACCGGAAATGTGTATCCAGGAATGTTTGGTGAGTTCATGTATTTCAGTACAAAATCCATAGATTTTACCGCACGCTTTTGAATTAGTGACAAATCAGGTCAGACAACGGTTTTTAATCGTGCTGTCTCAAAAACGACAAAAGCCGTTTTGTAGGTTTTGTTTTGTAGATATCATCAATGATGCAGCATTCTCGCAGGTGTTTCGTTTGCAGCTTCAACATCAAGTTTTTTCCCCAAATGCGGCGTCGAAATGTTCGAATTCCGCTTGAACTGATCAATCACTTCAAGAATGACAGATTTACATTCAGCAGATCTTATATGTATACTGTGAAATACCCTTATCCGATTCAAAATTTGAATTATAGGTATTTGAAATAAAATAAGGGATCCCTGCATAATCTCTCGCAACTGATCTCAAAGCTGAATCCATTAATTATTCTCTAATCACAGGAAATCATTCAAATCAGTCACTTTCGGAAGAAGAATTGATTCTGTTAAAGAAATGACGCGGCAGGAATCAGTGATTGTGGCAGTGCCACAAGATTTGATCGAAAAATCTCAAAAGAAATACATCTTCATTTCGTTTATGGAACAACTCGCTTTCTAAACGCAACCATCAGCTGAATTAACCTTTTATTGCACCTATAGATTATCATAGGTTCAAAAAAAATTGTGTGTAAAAATTGTGTTTAAAATTCACTTAAGAGCAATAAATTCGACTCTATGGACGGCATGAAAAAAAAACAGTTTTCGACGGAAAGCAAACATTATGGGAGGGTAAAATTTTCAAGCTAAAAAATGGAAATAGATTGTGACACAAAACTGTGCACTTCAAATTGAATAAATGGGTGCCTGCGTATAAAAATTATGCCTTTTCCCAAAAATCGGCACGAATTTTCCAGTCAACCCATTATGAATTATCCTGATTTCTTCCTGATTTTTAATTTCATTCTTCCTGATTTTTGAAAATTATGGTTGTCAACGCTGGTCGGAAGACATATTTGTTATACAACCAGGAATGTTAGATGATTTTTTCAAATGTCTTCAGATGGTACGAACAAATCTCTTCAATTGTCTTCACAATAACATCGGAGGAAACCAAAATTCATAACTTACTTTTGAACAAAGTTTGATAGCTTATTCAATGTTCATTCTAATTGGTATTGTTATATAGCGCATTTCATTAAGGGGGTAGCACACTATGAACATCATAAAAAGTATGTGATTTTCACGATTTTTTTCAACGAGAAAATAAATTACTATGATTAATCTGATATCACAGTTTTATTAGGCATATATTACTTAACAAACAAAAAATATATTGGTGTCAGTTGGACTGTCCCCTTGTATTCAGTCACGACCGGTTTGTTGAACCCTTGCAACCAAAACCTTGAAACTGGTTGATGTTCTAAAATTTTTTACGTAATCTTGGATATATTTACTGTCATCGTACGTATGGTTTTTTCAAAATATAGATTTTTGACGAAATGGCGATATTTTTGTAAAAAAATTGCGTTCTGCCTCAAAAATCAAGACAAAAGCATTTACCAAAATTTTATTTTTCAAAATATAAAAAAAACCTACGTACGATGACAGGAAATTTAGTGGAGAATCTGGGAAAACCCATTTCATAGACAGAGAAAAACGCGTTTGAAATTTCGGATCCGCGCTCCTTATGCTTAGGTCCACTAATTGGCTTGTAACTTTGAAACGGAGCATCGGACAAACCTGGGACAAAAACTACAGTAAAGTAGACATCCCGGCGAAACTTTTAAGCGAGAAATATTTTTTTACATTTTTTAAAGTTTCCATAGTATACTACCCCCTTAAACTTATGTTAAGGTTTTGAAGTTTATTTCAATAAATTTGAACAAAGAATAGATTGCGCAACTGCGAACTAAATTTTATGACTTTAGAAATGACGGGTGTTAAGTCAAAGCTGACCAAGTCGCAAAATTAAAAAACATTTTCGTTTCGTTTTTGAGCCTGGGTTAGTTTCAAAATGACTCTGTACTGCTTGTATTAGAATGAGCGAATTGTTTAGGTGTGAAATTGTGTCTTGCGAAATGTTTTCGCTAAAGTTATTCACATTGAATAACAATAAAAACAATAAATCATGCCAATCTATCGTTTTTACAACGAAAACAAGTTGTACGAGATTGGTGAAACAATTTCATATTAGTCACAAATGTGAGTTCAAGTATATTTCGAACTCGATACAATTCAATATTAGAAAATTCAGTAGAGTGTAAATAGAAATTCGGAAAATTATTTATTATCCTGCAACAAGCTTGAATATTCCTTACATCGTTCCAGTGGCGTAGCGTGACAGGGTGACACCCGGGGCGGATTACTAAGGTGTAACCCCTCCCCCCATAATACTTAGTTTTTGTTTTCGAATGAAAAATCAAACTTATCTAAACAAAAAACGTATTTATTATGATATTAGATAGGACGAACAAGAAATCACAAAGCCTTCACGTGTTGGTTGACCGCAATTTTTTTAATTAATTTCAACTCTGATAAGTCACTCCACAAGATTCCACAGAAATGTACACGATTAGAAACAGCTTTGAATTCACTGTATGTTTTGGAACAGATTCTTGGAAGTCCCACTTCATGATGAACTGTAACACATCCAACGCAATCTCAATAATGACATCATTAGAATTAATTTCAGCGGCCTTCAAATATCTACAGAGTCTTGGTATCTCTAGCAAAAGCTACCTTTCCGAAACATCGTAGTTGTCAGTTTATCAAATTGACTTTTTCACTTCGCTGTCAGGTACTCATAACATGTGTCGAGCTTGAATTGTTTTAGAATTTTCGGCTTCTCCTTTGGACGATTTTGAACGTTCTTGTAATTCCCGATGAAAATGCCCCATGCACTCTAACATTTCCTTTTCCGTCGTTGGACCGGGTCCGGAAGGTCTTTCGCCTGGTTTGCTCATCTTATGAGGAATTCTCCTTTCAGTAGCAAATTTTTTATCGTTGGATCTCAATAAAACCTTCTTAGTTGCCGTTTCGACTAGACTGTTCCATTCAGCAGCGAAAAAAATTACCAGTGCATTGATTCTGATCACAACATTACTTAGAGAAGGTCCTTTGGTTCGCAAATATTCTGCGCTAGATCTACTTCATGTAGTTTAACGCAACAGAAGAACATATGACAAGTATTAAATCATAAACTGGTGGTAAGAGGAACTGTGCACTTGATCCAGTATTTGAGTCGCGCTATACTCCAGTGGCTGTGATCAGCCCATAAATTTGTTTCACAGCATTACAATAAGCACTCCATCGAGTTTGCGACAATCTTTTAACAACACTCTTGTGTGGCTCAGAAACATTCCTCAGCGATCAGTTGAAACTGCGGAAAACGAGTAAACAGATTAAATAGTTCTAAATATGTCATATACCGTTAAACACAATCCATTTTGATAAAAGTGGATTAATTCAATATTTCACAACGATTCTGAATTTCCATTGTGGAATCAAGATGTTGGTGAACTCACTATAGTTTACCAACTTCGGTGAACGTGAACGTGGAAACAGTGGTGTGTATAGACGTCAAAATATTTCTCCGTTCATGTTCACGTTCGAATGTCCCAAGGCATTCTAAAAATTATTTCACCATGAACTGTAAAAGAATATGTTTAGCAATTCTCGAGTTTTCAATGAAAATTTTGAAATGGATGCAATTTCATTCAATCGGATCTCTGTACGGGTTGAAAAACTTCTTTGCTTCGGATTTCTTCGTGAACAACTGTATATTTTGTACGGATTACTTCATTAAAGCTCGATGTTTATTTACTTCACGTTTATTGGCGAACTTTTATTGTGAACGTGAACGTGAACAAGAACATTCTATTCACCTCGAATTTTCATTTTCATTTCTGATTTGTTTGTTTGCGATGTAGTTCACCGTGAAATGATCGTACTATTCCACCACCTGTTCATTTTCACGTTCACGGGAACTCTGAGCCATGCTTTACCAACACATTTGGCCTTGAATTTTCATTTATGTAGATCAAATAGATGAAAATAATTACCTAATATTTTTTTTCTAATGCACACATTTGATACGGAAAAGTAAATTTCCATTTACAGTTTTTATTCAAAAAGTGCATTTATTCCATCTGAAAATTCAATAAGATTTACGCCTCACAATGTAAGAAAAAGATTTATGAATTTCGGGAATTAAATAAATGAACAATGATGATAATACTACAAGTTTTTTCCTCCCACTCCTGGCCACGGTTATGGTTAACAAATTTACATTCGGCAGATTTTATATGTATAACGTAAATATATACGATTCGTGTAATATATGCTATAATCCCGTCTGCTGCATAGGCTCCGATTTTTGAATTTTGTAATCGGGCATTACTAATACGTTGAATACTAACACTAACTTAAGGATAAGCTCATCTGAGAGTATATTCAATAAACTCTTTCACTTGAATTACGGCCGGCTAAACGACAAGACGTTTTTATTCCTTGTCACGAATTATCACATGGCGCTGTAGCAAAACCGCCATTGGAGATAGTTTTAGAAGTACGTACTCGAAAAGTGATCACCTTGTTAATTTTGGTGAATTGTGTTAAGTGAGATGACGAGAGGAAAGCTTAAATCCTCGGACTCGCCGATCTCGGGACGCTCTGAGGTCAAAGCATTGCTGCCACCAACGCTGCCTCCGCCGTCGCCATTGCAAACTTCGGGCAGCATCCACGCGAATTGGATGAAATTCAAGCAAGCCTTCGAATACTGGATGAAGGGCGCCGGCCATGAAAGATGCGAAAACGATGTAAAAGTAGCAATTTTACTATCGGTCATCGGTTCCGAAGGGATGGATGTATTCAACATTTTACCGCTCCACCCGGACAATAAGAACGATTTCGATGAGGTTATGGGAGCTTTCGATGACTATTGCGGACAGAAGAAAAACGTGCTCTTCGAACGATTTATGTTCACCCATCGTCGGCAACTTGAGGGCGAGAAATTCGACGATTTTCTACGGGAAATCACAACGCTTGTGAAGACTTGCGAGTACGGGAACCTGCGAGACAGTTTATTGAGGGACCAAATTGTCTTTGGATTGCACGATCGATCGTTTGCGGACAAGCTGATGGCGAAGGACGCCAAGGAATTGACTTTGGGGAAGACCATTGAAGCCTGCAAAAACGAGGAACAACGGAGAGATCAAGCGAAAATCATGAGCCACGGGGAACCAGGAACTTCGGGACGTGTGGATCTGGTCTGCAGAAAGGGGGGTTCCACGGGGAAAAGGATGAGTAAAAATAGAAATGAATTTCAAAACCGGCCGAAAGTCAACAGCTCACAAAAGTGTACTAACCAGAATACTAATACTAATAGTAATAAGAAATTCGCCAAGCCCAATGCTAAAGTCAGTCTTTCTAATTGCAGCTATTGTGGTTATGACCATATAAAAGGCAAATGTCCAGCATACGGGAAAACCTGCTCGGCATGCGGCCGGCAGAATCATTTTAGTTCTGTCTGTAGAAACCGTTCTCAGACCAAACATGCTGGAGAGTTATCACTTTGCTATATGGATGTGCTAGAATCCAACATTGGATCTCCCTGGCGTGAGGTTATCAAGATCGGCAATATGGATGTGTCCTTCAAGCTTGACACAGGCGCGGATGTCAATGTGCTTCCGGCACGGGTTCTTTCGAAGATTGGAGTGACTGAACTCGAAGATGTTTCTATTGTTCTGCAAGGATTCGGGACGTCGTCGAAAATTCAGCCACTTGGTAAGAAAACACTGCAAGTGTTGTCCCGTGGCGTTATGCATGATTTGGAATTTGTAATTGTCGATCTAGATGTAAATCCAATACTGGGCCTGAAGAGTTGTGTTGAATTGGGATTAATAAAACGTGTTTTCGGTATTCAGTCGCATAACACCGCAAGCTCAATCCGACAGAGTACGATTACGCAATTGACGTCCAGTCTCTCGATCGTGTATATCAAGTTCATGATCTCGGGATCATCCTAGACTCAGCATTCACCTTCCGATCACACTACAACGACATTATTTCTAGAGCTAACCGCCAGCTGGGATTCATGTTTAAAATATCCCAAGAGTTTAACGACCCACTTTGCCTCCGGTCTCTATACTGCACTCTGGTGCGATCGATTCTGGAATTTAACTCTGTAGTTTGGTGCCCATACCAGTCAACATGGACCGCAAGAGTCGAAGCAATACAGAGGAAATTCGTTAGATATGCCTCCGACGTCTTCCGTGGCGAGATGCATTGAACCTTCCCCGATACGAAGATCGATGCAGATTGCTGGGACTGCAGACACTGGAACAGAGAAGGAGTATTGACCAAGCTGTGTTTGTTGCAAAAATTTTTAACGGAGAAGCTGACGCACCGGAATTATTAGGACAGCTTAACATCTACGCTCCTGAACGACTGCTTCGCCAACGAAACTTTCTGCTTCTTGAGCCCCGAAATGCTTTGTACGGCCTCCATGACCCTGTGCGATTCATGTCGGCAAGTTTCAATGAAGTTTTCGCTCACTTTGATTTTGGCTCTACTGCGTCCGCATTCAAACACAGACTCACAGAACTGAATAGGATGAACCACTGACAACGACATTAACTATGGACAAGGGCCCAGTTCCCAATCAGTTTTTTGTTATTTTTTTTATGATTTGACCACAGTTGACGCCTATTATTATTTACTTTTTTATATTTGTTGTGTTCAAAATGTGCTACTTTTTTATACTTATATATGTTTTGCATGTGAATGAAAAGATATGGGGTTTTGGCCTTCTCTATTTGGTTTTTCCCCATCTTAATTCATTAAGACAACAAAAAGTCAGATGAATAAATAATAAATAATAATAAAAAAAAAACACTGCAGAAAAATTCGTAGAAAAGAATTCAGATGTTTTTACATGTATCGGTTGTTTCAAACAGCAGTATCGGTTGAAAATAGATCCTCGAGCCACCCCCTCTGCTAAACCTCCTTGTCGAGTTGCGTTACCTTGCGAACCTTATTTGATTCCAACCATCGATGACTTGAGGATCAAATTAGCTAACAAACAAATATTTTAGGTACTAGATCTTAAAGATGGATTTTTTTCAGATAAAATTGGACATGAAATCGAGCTTTCTATGCTCTTTTAACACCCCTTATGGAGTGTATCGCTACAATCGATTACCATTCGGTTTATCGGTTTCTCCTGAAATTTTCCAAAAATTCAATGAAGAAAATTTCGCGTATTGATGGTGTTTTTGTCTATATTGACGATTTTCTTATTTTTGCTGATAATATTCAACAACATGATCGTATAATGATGGAAGTTATCAGGAGAGCTCGAGAAAGAAACATCAAATTCAAAGCGAAAAAGCTACAATACCGCGTTAAAACGGTTCGTTATTTGGGTCATGAAATTTCAGTAAACGGGTTTCGCCCGGATCAAGGACGTTTGGATGACCTTCAGGAAATTAAGGCACCATCGAGTAAGCTTGAATTGCAAAAAATACTAGGTATGATTAACTACATAAGAACATTTATTCCCAATTTGGCAGAGCTATCAAAGCCATTGCGGGAATTATTGAAGAAGAATTGTCTTTTTTCTTGGACTAAAACTCATGAGAATTGTCTTGATAAAATTAAACATTTGATAAAAGAATCTCCCTATCTATGTGCATTTGATGACAAAAAACCAATAAAACTTCAGTGTGATGCTTCTCAATTCGGCCTAGGAGCCTGCCTTCTGCAGGACGGAAACCCTGTAGCGTTCTCATCACGAATTTTGAACGATGCAGAGCAACGGTATGCACAAATTGAAAAAGAGATGTTGTCGATTGTGTTTGGATGTAAAAAATTTCATAACTACGTTTATGGTAGACAGTTTTCAGTAGAAAGTGATCATAAACCTCTAGTTGCTATAATGGATAAACCGTTGTGTGCTATTCCTTCTTCTAGACTGCAACGCCTTCGAATTAAGTTACTTCCTTACGATTTGAAATTAAACTATTTACCAGGAAAATATATGTACATTGCAGATGTACTTTCTCGTTTCTTCAAGAAAACAATAGATCCAGATGAGATCGAAGAGGATCTCACTGGATACGTTTAGTGATCCCCGGTAATCGTTCGATTAATCGATTAATCGAATACTTCCTACAGAAATCGATTATTAATCGAACGAATACTGCACAACCAATAATCGAAGCGAACGAATAATTTACGTCGATTAATCGATCCAAACCCAGAGCAAAAAAAAAATGAGTGGGTTATATCTATGATATAACCGCAAGGTTCACGTGGAACTACCTTAGCTTAGCAATCATTCGTTTGTATTGATTAAATTCTTGATTGAATGAAACAGTTTCCGAATTCAATTGAATTCAATATATTTGCTCTGTGAGTGAAAAAAATGAACAAATGCCGTGTAAAGTCAATTCATTTATTGTGATTGATTGTTCTTCGTTACAAGTAAATTTAATGACGGACCTTTTACGTTTGGTATTATGACTAGAACAAAATATATGTACGGAAGAATTATCAAACGTTTGATGAACCAGCCTAAGGCTGAAAATCTTTCCAATAAAGACAAAAAAAAATTATCAAACGATTATTTTATTTTACATTTCCCTCTGAAGTTTACATCCCAAAAGTGTACATACTTCTCGAATCTCGAATTTGCTTGAAACTGGGAAGTTCATTCGCTTCTAGTGGCTGCACGATTTTCCCAGGTTCCTAAGTTTAGAAGATCATGTTAGGACAGACATATTCCACTCTGCACAAAGGCAAGCGAGGACAAAAGTACTCGCAGTTTGCATTTATTTGCAGAGCCGATTTCCCCAGAAACCTCGGTTTTGAAGTCTGTGTTAGGGAAACACATTTCAATCGGAACAAAAATACCCCCGATTTGTATGAATTCGCAATGCCGATTTCCCCACGCTTCATGGATTTGAAGTCTGTGTTAGGGAAACACATTCCAGTCGGAACAAAAATACCCCCGACTTGCATGAATTTGAAATACCGATTTCTCCAGGCACCTTGGTTTAGAAATCTCTATTAGGGAACACATTTCGGTGGGAACGAAAGCTCCCCCTACTTTCGTGTGTTCTTTTTCTTCTTTTTGGCTTTAAGAGGGTTTAAACTTTTCAGTTCACTCGCCTCTAGGCTCTTTCGTGTGCTTGCAATGCCGATTTCGCTGCTTGGTTTTAAAGTCTGTGTTAGGGAACATTTTTCGATGTGAACAAAAGTCCCCCTACTTTCATGTATTTGCAATGCCGATTTCCCCAAGGCTGCTTGGTTTTGATGGCTGTGTTAGGGAAACCGTAAATCGGGCCAATCAAAACGATGCAGTTAGGGCGTTTAGATAACGCCTAATATTTTACAGTTATTCAATTGTTTATCTAATGAAAAACAACATTTTGTTAGTTGCGATAGATGCGTAGAAATATTCCTTATCAAGTGATGCAAACATCTCTCCTATCCAGTACGAAATGTTCGAGCTATAAGCATTCGAAATCTTTCATTTTTTCCTGTATGTTCTGTGTTTAGGTTTTCATTTAACCCTCCATATATTCCGGTTAGACGTAGTCCCAAATCAATCATAATCTTTGACGCTCTCCTAAACTCCTAAAAGAAGCTCAATGCCGTCGATGCGAGATGAGCTTCGTTTACGAGTTTAGGGGAGCGTAAAAGATAATAATTGATTTTCAGGCGTAATGAACACTTTTTTGATTCCAGATGGCTTTCTAACGAATGAGAAATATTAGTCTAACTAATTATTTCTCTCAGTGTGACGATTAATCGATTAATCGATTATTTGGATCGATTAATCGTATCGAATAAGAAACTGCTTAAAAGTATTCGATTAGTGGATGAACGATTAATTTCAAAAATCGGGGATCACTAGATACGTTCACACATTGAATATCAGTGACAATAGGAAACAACAGTTTTCTGTTGCTACACAAAATTATCCCACACTGGAGGAAAACATTAGTAAATGCAGCTACCAAATCTTTAGTAGTTGAAACATTGGTAAAATGTACGCATTTTTTGTACATATTACCAAAACTTTGTAAAACGGATGTCTTATGCAATATACATACCTACTAAAGATTCGTACATTTCACTTCATAGCATGTGTAACCTTGATTGTTTTCATTTCTAGAAACTGTAAGGTGCGTACTTCGCAGTCGTCATTCTTCTTGAGGAAACAAAGCCATTCGGAGGCAAGGTTTTTTGGTTTATATTAGATTAAAATATATGTAGCTTTTGTTTCTCTTCGTCGAAAACAAATTCTCGACCACAAGATATCGAGAACTTGTTTTCGCTGCAGGAAAACAAAAGTTTAATTCGTTGTAGTGAAATCTTAATACACCGAATTTTATAAAAATAAACTTCAACACAATCCTTTTCCTTTTAATTTTCAGTTTCTAACCTTGGATTAAAATTGCACAGTTGACTGGTGGAATATTCAATGTATACTAGACTAAGCATTTGCAACACAAATAAATGTCAGGTAATCACATATATTTCATCACAAACCCATATTTATAACTAACCATAATCATAATCAGGAAACGGGAGAGCAAATAATGCGGATGAAATGTACTGCGATCTGGTCCCATTAACTGCCAACTTCTGGTTGGCAGTTGATGGGACCTAAAGGATGAAAATGTGCAACAGGAAAAGGAGCAAAATCTTGATGAGCGAGGATTTGAAAAAACATATGAGACTGATTCGGTCGAGGCTGCGATTAAATCTGTCTATTTGCACGAGCAATGTTTAGATATAGAATGTAGGATGTAGGAAATTACTGTGTAAAAGATAATGTATGATTGAAGACAGCTTTATAAATAAGAATTAATTATCAACAACATAATGTCATTATCCCTTATCATTATCTCTTACAAATAAAAAACAACGTTTTCACTGATGTTGCTCCAATGGTGGGCCAACATGCCCACCATACTACAAAAATAATGCCTACCAATTTTCTTTTGTAAGATGTACCAATGATTAGTAGGGTAGAAAATGACTAGCGAATTGGTAACATTTACGAAAAAATTCGTCATATATACTAAATTTTCCTCTCAGTGCACACTTGGGAAATTTTTAGAAATTTACCACAAGCGCTGGCCTAAGAATAGAAAAGCTCTCCATCAGAATATCAGATACCTTTGGAAGTACAAAAATGATTTATGTGTTGAAGACAATATCGTTTTCATGAACGATAGAATATTTGTGCCATTGAGCCTTCGCCAGACTGTATTGAACTGGCTACATATTGGTCATTTCGGGATTGAAAAAACCAAAGCGAGAGCCAGAGAACTATTTTTCTGGCCTGGCTTGTCGACAGACGTGGAAAACAAAATAAGTGAGTGTAAATTATGTTCAAAATATTCAAAACAGAACATCAAGGAACCGTTAATTCAGCATGAAATTCCTGAAATTCCTTATCATAAGCTTGGAATGGATTTGCTTGACTTTGAAGGCAAACCTTTCTTAGTAGTTGTGGATTATTTTTCGAAATGGCTTGATATTATTAAATCGAATAACAAAACAGCATCCTCAATTATTGACAAACTAATTGATTTATTTGCCACTCATGGACATCCACGAGCAGTTATAGCAGATAATATGCCATTTGGGTCCAAAGAATTTAGAAGCTTCTCGAAAGAATTCGAATTTGATCTAATAACATCTAGTCCACACTACCCCAAATCAAATGGTCTTGCTGAAAAGTATGTGCACATCGCTAAACATATACTACGAAAATCAAAAGAATCTAATATCGATTTTCGAAAAGCTCTATTAGAGTATTGGAACACACCCCTGAAAAGTTTAAAAGCTTCCCCTGCTGAGTTACTCATGAGTCGTAGATGCAACACATACTTACCTGCTTCCAACAACTTACTGATCCCAAAAGTAAATAATTCTAGTCGCGAGTTACGAATTAAACATTCTAGGCAACAGAAACACTATTATGATAGAAACAGCAAGGGCAGAGGTGAACTTGCGGTGGGAGATAAGGTGGCTTATTTAGACAAAAATGGTACTTGGCTCGAGGCTTCAATCATATCGCTGGCCGATACCCCCAGATCCTACTGGATACGCAACTATGAAGGTTCAGTTTATCGGAGAAATAAGCATCACTTAAAAAAAATAACCAATCGTCAATCACTTAATCCAGATTGTGTGTCGGATCGGAACGTGAGTGGTCATGTTAGTATGGGTAACAATAAGCAGTCTTCGTGTGAAGTCAAAACAAATTCCGAAAGTTCTCACTCTGGATGCCAACGCGAAGTTAGGAGAAGTGAACGACTGAAGAATAAACACTAGTGAGATCCAATTTAGATTTCTTTGACTTGCACAAATTTGATTTGTTGAACTAGATTCCTGAATTTTCAATTGAAATTATTACATCTCCTCAAATACATAAAATTGTTAGTTTTTAAGTGTAAGGATTTTGTTTATATTCTTCATTTGAGGGGGAGATGTAATATATGCCATAATCCCGTCTGCTGCATAGGCTCCGATTTTTGAATTTTGTAATTGGGCATTACTAATACGTTGAATACTAACACTAACTGAAGGATGAGCTCATCTGAGAGTATATTCAATAAACTCTTTCACTTGAATTACGGCCGGCTAAACGACAAGACGTTTTTATTCCTTGTCACGAATTATCACAATTCGAAATTTGAAATGCAGGTAGTTGAAATAAAATCCTGCGTAATCTTTCGCCAATGATCTCGAAGCTGAATCCATTTATCATTCTCGAATCACAGGAAATCATTCAAGTCAGTAACTTTCGGAAGAAAAGTTGATTCTGATGAAGAAATGAACCGGTAGGAATCAGTGGTTGTGGCAGTGCCACACAATTTGATCGAAATATCTTAAATGGATTGAATCTTCATTGCGTCTGAGAAACGACTCGCTTCATAAATGCAACGAAAATTTCTGGAGTCTTACTAAGATGTGTCATTCCATTTGCTAAATTAAGTTAAGTTAAGTTAAGGGCAAGAACTTCGACTTTATGGACAGCATGAAAAATACCTTGAACAGATTTCGACGAGAAAGCAAAAAAATTCTGGAAGGATAAAATTTTTAGCTGGAGAACGGCAATACATTGTGAAACAAAACTGTGCATATAAAATTGAACAAATGTATGCCTGCATATAAAAATGATGCTTTTTTTTTCTAAAAATCGGCCCAAACTTTCCAAAAAACCCAATATGAACTATTCTGATTTCTTGATTTTTAATTCCATTTTTCCTGATTTTTGAAAATTATGGAGGGTAACCCTGGATGAAGGGCATGTTTTTTGTGTAACCATAGACATGAATATAGTTTTACTTCTGCTACGGCTACGACTGACAGTTGTTTGTAGATTAAAGATTCGGAGATGAAAATTTGTTGTGGTTTAATGATTAAGCGGAGCAGAGTTGTGGAAAAAGAGCAGCGAAGAAGAAGCAAATTAGAGAATACTTCACCAAATCTGTTTGTATAGTTTGTATAGAAATCAATGGATACACCATTGTCATATTATTATTCCTATATTAATATTAATATTTTTTTTTGGAATATGTTGTCTTGTTACTCCGTACACTGATATTGTATCGATGTTCAACCAACGAATATATTGTCAATATTGTTCCTGGAAATATCTCCAGTTGGTTTGATTTTGAACCGTTATTTATCTGAAAAATAGTAGTTCTGTTCAAAAAATATGCGCGTTTATTAATTTTTAGCGCAAGATTAATTGATAGTACGATCGAAAATGATCAGCAAATTGATCATTTGTATCAAGGAGTTACATTTACTGATTATTTTTATTAGTGTAATATTGCTTGCGCGATTATATTTCCGAGCGCTACACGCCCTTTATATCTATCACTTTCGGCACAGCCCTGCGAGTACTATTTGGATATTTATTTTGACGTTTGTTCTGTTTGTTTTCATTGAACTGATAGTGGCAGCGAATTCGGCAAAGCAGCAGTATAAGACGAAAGTTTCGCAATTTGCGGCTTACAAAATCATCACTAATTATTTACGCAATAGATTGAAAACGGGAAAAATCTATGGATTGTGGTTTGCATTAGTTATCCTGATATAAGCGGCAATTCGTTTGTGTGCGGCAATGTCATCGTTCACCGAGTCTGGATTGGTGAAGAAACTGCTTGAGTTGAATCCCAGCCAGCAAAGCATTCAAACTCTATCTTTATGGTTGATACACCATCGGAAACATCACTCAATTATTGTGAAGACATGGATAAAAGAGTTGCAAAAAGGTAAATATCATAATTCCTACTTCCGGTACATAACCTTCATCTTTGATTGTTTATCTTGTTTTGAAATCGACATCTGCTAGCCGCTGCATCCAAAAAACTCACGTTTATGTACCTCGCAAACGACGTCATTCAAAACAGCAAAAAGAAGGGCCCTGAATTTGGTAAGGAGTACGAAAATGTTTTGCTAAAGGCATTCAAAAACATCGCTCAATCGGGACCGGAAGAGAAAACGATACACAATCTGAATCGCATTCTCAACATTTGGGCTGAACGCGGAGTTTATGACGAGGCCAGAATAAAGGAGTTTTCCGGAGCGCTAAACCAAAGAGAAAAAAGTCCTGCCCTGCCTAGCAAAAATGGAGAGGAGAAAAAGCGAAAGACGGAAGCGGAACCAGACGAAACGAGCAAGAAAAAAGTCAAAAGCAGTTCGAGTGCATCTAGCGATAAGAAACCCAAAAGCGAAACGATCGAAGTGAATGGGAAAGTTGAAACGCATGTTACGCTTAGTCCTCACCAGCCTGATGGTGAAGCTCCCGAGCCCGAGGAATTGCTCAAAATAATACAAGATTTGGAGAATTCCGCATCAAGCGACGCAGTTGTACGGGAGAGAATTGCCAATTTGCCTCCCGAGGTGTCCGAATTGTCGGCTCTCGCCAAATTGGAGGACAAAGAAGCCGCAATGCGGCTTGCAATGAAGGTAGAGCTATACAATATATATATATTTTTGTTTCTTTAACATTTTAATCGTTCCAGGTTAACGATGCCATAAAAATTTTGAACGATTACAACGCCAGACTTGCATCAGAAATGGACGAACGAAAAAAGTTAACGACAATGCTCAAAGATTTTCAGCGGGAGCAACAGGAGCTGCTTGCACAAGCCGAGCAAAGATTGCAGGTGACTATTCTATTATTGGCTATCCTCGACGAAACAGATTTTACCACCTTTGTATTTGGTTTAACAGGAATATCAAACAAAACTATCCAAAATTAAAGATGTCCAGCGAGAAGTGCGCAATCATATGAACAACCTGCCGGACTTGACCGCTCTGCCTGATGTTACCGGAGGCTTGGCTCCGCTGCCATCAGCAGGTGATCTCTTCAACATTCATCACTAGCGGTAGAGAAACAATAGTAGGATCTCAGACGTAAAACATTCTAATTCATCCAACTTGACAGACACGAGATGCTTTACATTTTTTGTACTGATTTGCTAACATGAGTTTTGACATGTTATGATTTTGTATGACATGGGTTTCTGCACACTTAAATTTGATTTAGATTTCTTGAGAGAAGAAGTCCGGTTGTCACAATAGAAGTTCAGAAAAGATGTCACGATAATTGCTGATGCACCTCAGATTACCAGATGTATGTTTATATTGTGTTGATTCAATGTGACTGGAGAATAACACTGATTTATCCCCCCACAAATACAGCAAAAAATGTACTGTGGACCGTGTACATGATAATATAGTTTTATTGTTTAATTGTATCTTGCATTCTAATAACACTGACATCCCTAGAGAAGAAATAATGCTTACTTTATCCGCGATCAAAGATGTACAGTGTCGACGTCTGGTGACGATTTCCGTTTAGTGACACAAATTATTCTTTATCAGATTAGCAGGCCAGTTTGGTTGGTGTTGAGTCGGACTGTTCTGTTCTTGCTTTTTTTAAGGGGCTTCATTGTTAAGTCAGACCGGATCACGTGAAAAAGACCACGCTTGTCCACGGTGAAGAGAGAAGGTGTATTTGTAATGTACACGTGGACACGTAAAATAATTTTCTTTTTATTGATGCATTCACTCACATCTATTCATGAACAAATAAAATCTGTCGAATTTTTGAATGTCTGCCCATCTTGAGTATTTTTGTGACACTGTTTATCAGACTGGTTGTGCTCAAAAAGTGCCCTAAATTTTCATCAGTTGTCAGTGAAGAACATAAAACTGATTTTTCCATTTGACATTGTGGTGCTCGAACATAGGTGTAGAACAGCGGTACTCAACCTTTTTTCATAGGGCGCTTGCAGCGTGCATATGTATTAGTAATCTGTTGGGCAGGCAAAAGTGATCACTTCATAGGATTTATATGGATCGACAAGATTGAGCTATTTATAAAAATTACGCGCTTCTCTATTATTAACATATGAATATATGTTTCTTTGCATGAAAATATTTACTTTTAGCGTCAAAGCCATATAAACGGAGAAAAATAGAAATTTCTGTTATGGCTATAATTCATATTAATGGAAGCAGATTGATTATTTAAAAAATTTCACAGAAACAGTGTGAACGGCATATTGCGTTTGAATAGCCGGATTAGGTGAAGTGTGTTCCCATTTGGGGTTTGTGCTTTTTGCCCTGAAATGCTGGTCTCGTGAAGAAGTAAACTATGGGCTCTATTATATAAATCGAATCGAGGAATGTATCGATTCCTATTACTATCACACCGAGCAAAATCTTGTGTTTTGTAAATCGAGATAATCTCTTACCGAACTCGAATTTTATGTGTTGCGATTGCAAATATTTAGGCGTTTCCGAAATGTTTCTCAAAGGAAAATATCAGGGACGCAAACCAAAACAAAATAATTATCTGAAGGTGTGCAACAAGCAAACCAAACAACTCGAAAAAATCTAAAAGCTGCATCGATAGCTAATATTAAGGAATTATCAACAGAGAGTTACTGTGTGGAAGAAATTGTTAATCATTCGTGTTTTAACCGTCGTCGCGTAAACAAGTGCTTTGTCGATTTTCTAAAAGTGTTGTTATAGCTTCCTTTCTCA
>NC_073745.1:209569224-209626724 GCF_029784135.1 Toxorhynchites rutilus septentrionalis | reverse complement strand
GATCCGTAGCGGATATTGTGAAACCTGTGCATCATCGTAATGTGCGTTCGGCCGAAAATATTGCTGCTGTTGCTGCCAGTGTGGAGGATGACCCGAATGTTTCGATTCCACGGCGTGCTCAGCAATTGGGCTTGTCAAACACATCATTGTGGCGAATTTTGCATTTGGACTTGCACCTACATCCATATAAAGTCCAACTGGTACAAAAATTAGAGCGTGGTGACCATGGAATGCGTCGGGCATACGTCGATTGGGTGAACGAACAAAAGCAACAAAATGCTGAATTTTCGCATCAAATTTTCTTCAGCGATGAGGCACATTTCGAGCTCGGTGGCTATGTGAACACCCAAACATTTCGTATTTGGGTCTCAGAAAATCCACACGTGATTGTTGAGAGGCCATTGCATCCGCCAAAAGTCACTGTTTGGTGCGCATTATGGTCTGGTGGAGTCATCGGACCGTATTTCTTTGAAAATGAGGACGGCGAGACGGTAACTGTGAATGGTGAGCGCTATGGCCGCATGTTAACCGATTTTTTTGCCACAAATTTAAGATATGGATACGGATGACATGTGGTTTCAGCAGGACGGCGCCACGTGCCACACAACACGACCGAACATGGACATATTGCGAACGAAATTTGAGGGACGCATAATTTCGCGTTTTGGTGATGCCAATTGGCCGTCCAGATCATGCGATTTGAACCCGCTAGACTTTTTTTTGTGGGGTTATGCAAAAGACCGTGTCTATGCCAACTCTCCGCAAACTCTTGAACATTTGAAAGACAACATTCGTGAAGTTATGACCGAGATACCGCCCCATATGTGCCGAAAAGTCATCGAAAATTACCTGTTCCGGATCAAGGTGTGCGAGGAAGCCCCAGGTGGACATTTGAATGATGTTGTATTTCACACATAATGGCATAAACCAAACTTTAATTTGAAATAAAAGTTTCATCGAAATTCGAATTCTAAGTGTGTTTTATTTTAATTTACTTTCGGAATTTAAAGTTGGAAAACCCTGTATAATCTAATATGGCCATAACAATCAACTTCAGACGTGTTTTTCTCGGAACTAGTTTTTTTTAAACCGGCGTACACGATATCTCAAGATCTACGGAACCGATTTATGTCGGAATTATATGAATACAATTTGTGAAACGTTTTAAAAAGCTTTTTTTCTTTAAAGGGACGCCATTTTGTCAAAAACATGTTTTTGACTTGTCCGAGGTTAATGCGATAACGGCATCTCTACTGATTCAGAATATGTTCGATTTTGTTGGTTCAGACAACCAGAAAGGTTGTCCAGGAGATAAGGTAAAGGATCGTTTTAAGGATTTTATGCTGAACTCACTGTAACTTGAGCCGATGCATTTGGACACAGCTGTTCTAAATTGATTCTAAAAAGTTGCTCAGCCACAGAGAATTCTTTCTACCTATGAGTAGTTTAACTCAAGGTTAACACGTTGAGTGCCATGGATTTATAGCGATTCTATGGAAATTTTTAAACGTATTGGGGCCATCGTTTCTTATCGTGGTATTTTTGTTCGAAAGGGAATGCTTATAAGCTTATATGCTAATATTGGTTACCTTTATTATCATAAGTTATACTGTTATACTAACGACGACGCTCGTACACACAGCTCGTCGCGCGGATGTCGTCTATAGACGATACTCGTAACGAAAGGGTAAAAGCGCGGAATTAGGCACACACTTTGGACAATCTTAACTGCACAGAATAGGGCAAAATTACGGTACATAGCTACGATTTCGTCGATATGTTGTTTGAATAACTGCTTACTGTCTAAGATGATACCAATATATGTAACCGTTGGACCCGTTTGGGGCACTACTTTTCGAGTTGATCCTGAGGTTTTCAGGTGGAACAAGCCGCGAGGACTTTAAACATGTGAAAAGGATGACCTGTGTTTTCACCGCGTTCACGCGAATTTCCACCCAAACTAGCGTTGGCAGAAAAAATGCTATATTGTGTGCCGAAAGATGAAATGAACAAATAAAAGAGTTTAAATTTTTTTATAGGTATGGGCAGACCTCTCTTTCTCTCAGACTGAACGCCAGCTTGGAATTGTATCAAAAAAAAAAAAATCAAACGATGCCAATTCGGAATCTAACCAAGGCCGACTGGAATGTAAAGCGGCCCTTACTAGTTATATCGTATTGACATTAGTTCAACAGAATGACCGGCAATAATGACGAAAATCCGGATCTTCTGATATCAGTTCGTACATAGTGAAATAGGGCAGGACACGCTCATTTTCTTAATGATGGTGGTTAAAAAAGGTGCGCCGAGTTCATTTTATCAATAACGACTGATAACATATGGTATGATGAGTTCATTTTAGGACAAACGTTTGGAACTAGTGAAGCAAGCATAAGTTCAATAACTTATTATTGTTAGATTACTATACAAAAGACTTTTGATTTCTCAAAGCATGCTATTTTAAAAATTGTTTGACCATTTCTGATGGACATTATAAGGACAAATAATTTTTTGAAATTTTAATATAAAACCATCAGAAACAATTTTCGTTCTAGATCCTTTCATTGCTTGCAGAATACTTTTTTAATAATTTTTATTTCGAAAGCATAAACGTGAATTTGTATCATTTTCGGACGTGAGTCGTGTATGTGGTAGAGTATGCGGAAAAGTATAAGCGTGCTTATACATGTGCTAAAAAATAATTTTGGGAGTAGTCTACATTTATTTGATGAAATTAGTAAATAAATTGAAAAAAAAAGATGGTCAATGTACTGGGATTGAACTCATGATTGCTCGCTTAGTAAACGAATTCAAGACCATTTGACTACGAACGAACCCTCTCTCTCTTATCGGTAAGAGAGGCGCTGATTCCACGCTGACTGAACGAAACTGCAATAGGAATGAACATAAAATTGATATTTATTTACATTTTAGTTTAGATATGCACAGTTTATTGCTTTTCATTCAATTTTAACTGTAGCATTTTGAATCTCTATTACTATTACATATAAATGATTCATTTAAGTTTATATAAAGCATTACCTATATCTAATATTTACAGCTTATAACTAATATATGCAGATAGACACAAAAATTAAAAAAAAATTGTTTTAGTGTATGGAAACTCAGAGTTTCCGTCTCGAGGAATAAGTTTTTTTATGTAGGACTACGTCTTTCATTTCTATACCGGGGAGCGTTAATAGCTCCTAAAAAACTGAACGAAATAGTATGATAAACACTTCATTCGAAAGATAAAATGTCTACGCGTTATATATTTGTTACTTTTTGATACAAAAACTTGTTTCAATAGCCTTGAAATTGCTTTCAAAACAGGCTATTGAAATCGCCAATCGGTATATAAGCGAGCGCTGCTCGGAAATCCACTCAGTTATAATTGAACAGCGATTGGAGCATGTTGTCGCTGTTGTGGTGAAGCTAACTTCGTTCATCATGAAAGCGCTGATAAACGGTGTCACCAAGAGCCTGTTTGTGCACCTTATGCCAGAAGGGAATCCATCAGGAGGAGAGTGATGACACTGAAAAGACGACCAAGAAAGTACCAGCATCGAAAATTGATTCCGTTTGAGGCATCGGAGCAGCCGCCACACACACACACATACATGCGTGCAACTCTTTTCGTTTGCTGGTTATCGAGAAGAATCTAGAAAGATGTTATCGTTGCTGAAAAATAATCTGCCAGTTCCCTTTGGAAATTACATTCAAGCGAAACAGTTTATTTTAATGTTTTCTATCCATATAACTGCGATTGAATGCATTTCTTTTTGTGATTTTTCAATCAAGTGCAATTAGCAGGAAAGCTTCTGAAGATTATTCTTCCCCATCAGTAGAATATTTTCGTATCCAATATAGGATGCGCGCGCAACGGGAAATGTTTAGCATCGCGAAAATCATATAATTTTCAATCGGTTATTACTCAGTCGCTGAAAGTTTCAAGCTCAGAGAGTTCATTCGACTCTTGTTTGCCTTCCAAATTGCCATCGTAAATCACACCTTCTCTCGATTTAATCACGGACAAAAAGCATACTTAAGCGATATTCTGGTGGTGAAACACATTCAGTATGTTTCGAACTGTGAGGGAGCGCAGAAGAGCCAATCCATCAGGAGGAGAAGAGAAAATTGGTTCCGTTTGATACATCGGAGCAGCCGCCACACACACACACACACATACATGCGCGTAACTCTTTTCGTTTGCTGGATATCGAGAAGAATCCGGATAGAAATGATCGTTGCTGAAAAATAATTTGCCAGTTCCACTTGAAATTGAAAACTATATTTAAGCGAAAGAGTTTATTTTAATGTTTTCTGTTCATATAATACTGTGACCGAATACATTTTGGGCCTGATTCTCGAATACACTTCACGGTGGAAACGAAATAAACGGTACGCTATTCAACTACGTTTTACGAGTTAGTGAAGTGTCGAAGATAATAATGAGTTTTCAGGCGGAATGAGCACTTCGAATACACTTCACGGTGGAAACGGAATGAAACGTATTCGCGATGACAACGGTACGGTGTCGACATCTGGATACGAGATCAGTTTCCCACTAAACTTATCCAAATTATCTTCAGATGAAATTTTTATATGAGATTATTATTTCACATGAAGAAAACAAAGTTTTCCACTCACATTGAATACCAGTTCGATACGAAGAAGTTAATTTTCATTCATGATTTTTTAAATGAAAAGTGCTCATTCTGCCTGAAAACTCATTATTATCTTCGACACTTCACTAACTCGTAAAACGTAGTTGAATAGCGTACCGTTTATTTCGTTTCTACCGTAAAATGTATTCGAGAATCAGGCCCATTATTATGATAAGTTTAGTGGGAAACTAATTTCGTATCCAGATATCGACACCGTACCGTTGACATCGCGAATACGTTTCATTCCGTTTCCACCGTGAAGTGTATTCGAAGTGTATTCGAGAATCAGGCCCTTTGTTTTGTGATGAAGGCGACCAAGAGAGTAACAGCATCGAAAATTGGTTCCGCTTGAGGCATCGAAGTAGCCGCCACACACATACACGCATGCAACACTTTTCGTTTGCTGGCAGAACCCAGAAAGATGTGATCGTTGCTGCAAAATCATCTGCCGGTTCCCCTTGGAATTGAAAATTACATTCAAGCGAAAGAGTTTACTTTAATGTTTTCTATTCATATAATACTGCGACTAAATACATTTGGTTTTGTGATTTGTCAATCAAGTGCAGTTAGCAGGAAAGCTTCTGAAGATTATTCTTCCCCATCAGTAGTATATTTTCGTATCCAATATTTGATGCATAAAACCTTGTGCCTTGTGCCATATTGATTTTGGCATTCAGAATGGATTCAGATTCAACTTCAAACAAATGATCACTAAATCAACGGTAGTCCTACGTCACCTTTGCGGTTATACCATAAATATAACCCACTTCCTGTTTTTTGTTTCGTGGAAGATCTCCATAGATTTATGATTTTATGAGATTTTATAGTAAAATTGTGAAATTTTGATGTTCTAGTTTTACGAGGCATACGCAGGATCATCTGGAGGGACCTGTCCTGGGTTCATTTGAGCTTGTATACGGCAACTTTATTAAGCCTGGAGAGTCTGGATTTTTTAAATTGGTGGATAGAAATGACTAGGCTTGAGGACAAAGGCAGTCCTTATGGTGCTCATACACTGTTTGGCCGAAGCCAAATATTTGACTCTTTTTGACAGATAAAATTTGGTCGACGTGTACTGATCAAATATATGCTACACAAAACACAACAAGCAAATATTCAATTTTTGGATGCCTCGAATACTTTTTTAGTCTGTTCTTCGAACCTGTCGGTACATGGTTAGGTTACCTTGAATATTTCAGTCGATTTTATCCATGTTCGGTGTTTGACATTGTTTAACACTGTTGAATATTTAAGAGTGGCAAACAAAATAGTGTTTGTACAAATATCAAATCAAACTTTATCTGTCAAAATATATCAAATATTTGACCTCTGGGCAAACAGTGTACGGCCACCTTTACTGTCACCAGAGGAAGAGAAAGAATGTTAGTCATTCGTCGCCTGTATTGCATAGTTCCCTTGGGATTATCATGTTAGTAGGAAGAGGTAAGAGTAATTAAACTTCACTGAGGTTAGTGATGTGACTATGTAAACGCGAAATATCGGCCACTCGACGAAACGCAATTCCGAAAATCTTATGTATCACAACACGTGGCAGTGATTATTTGTAAATAGCCTGAAAAGGAAAACCTGTATAATTAGGTGGACTATATACCCTATTATGTATCACACGTACTTTCACTGAAATTTAAGCGTTGGAGAGTTAACTGTGGGAAACCTGAGAAGGTAGCCGAGAAAACTTTTCTGAAACCAATCGGAATGGTGATGTATTTAAAGAACTGCAATCCATGGGCTCCGTTAGCGGCAGCGTACACAATTTAATCAAGCTTCGTACAAGTTATCGAACAATATATCGAAAACAGAGCACATTTGACTTAAACTAGGCCATTCTAACAATACTTTATGAAAGCTTGAAAATCACGTTAAAAAAAAAGTTTACCTTTCTACAACAGTGAAGAAATAAAGTCAAATTTAGGATGAAAATAATAAAAAGTGACCCCCCTATATAGAAATCAAAGACATATTCCTATGTCAATAATATTGTGCTATTTATACGGATTCAATAATCTTTGATTTATCCTACAGCCTCAGCATTGCATACATTTTATTTGTACTCCAGGCAACTTATGATTCGCCCGGAGGAAGGAAGGAAGGAAGGTCTTGTATTATAGAGACTTTAAACTTTTGCAGTTCATTCGTCTCTAGCCTTGAGAAAGGCCCTTTGAAAACTCTACTCTACTCTACTCCAGCGCTACCACCTCCGCCCTCTTGCCTTGAGAAAGGCACTCGATCCCTCGCCGTCCAGCTCGTCCAGCAACGATGTTGTCCAGTCGGTGTCCACACAAAGAATGTGACGCCCGGAGGGTAAATTTGATACGCTCATATACAACCACTAGGAAGTCATTCTCTATTCATAAACAAATTGTTTCGAAGGTTAACTGCAGTACTTGAATCATCACCACTTGACGCAACTTCGCGGCTCGTTGCATATGCCACAGGTAAATACATAGACGAGTGCACAAAACGCACAACGGGACCCCCACCGACGCATGCCATCAGTACTCGAGGCAACATTTCTCTCCCGAGCTGGCACCAAGTCTATGATTTAGTTTGCATATTTTATAGCAAGTACTATTCAACAAAACAGTTTATTATGATATATCCCGAGTACGTCTAGATCGATCAGCTCGGGGTACCAGTGGATCCAATCAATAGCAACATTTATGCAGTTTCCATGGATCGTTCATCGGGAAAAAAATCACTACATACTCAGTTAGGTAATGACGGCAACGATGATGGATAGACAGCATTGATGCTGCCTCATTTGCTTGTTACACTAAGTGACTATCTTAATTGGCACGCTGAAAATTCTGTAGCAGAAAATTGCCTTAATTATTCATCGCTTTCTAAACGAACGTGACCGACATTGATTTTTTCTAAAGTTTAAATATGGAATGTTATCAACGGCTTAATTGTTTATTTCATTTGCCACCACAAGCCAATTAAGTTAGACTAATGTTCACCATGCTCTGCTCACATACATTTGGCGCTCGGAGGCATCAAAGATCACAACGATTTACTTCCAGAACAAAATCGAAGCCGGTAGTCCGATTTGACGGCGGCGAGAAAACCAAATCCTACCGGAGAATAAAAACTTTAAAAAATCGTCACGTCGCCTCTCTGGAGACAAGACGGCTCTTTTTCGAGAACTTCTCGCTCGAGCAACTTATATCCTGATAAATGCATTAAAGCGCATTTTTTTACGACCACTTGCGGCCACTTGCGGAGCATCCGAATTCAAGCACAACGAAAAAAAGGAGTTGCGGTGACTAATGGTTCTGTGAGTCTTCCTCCTCGGTGTGCACAGTGGAAGCCAGACATCAGCTAATTAATCACCATTAATTTTCAGTAATTTCCACATGGACAGATTGCAATTGCATCACCTTCTCGGTGCATTTATCTGCCTGATGATGGTGATGATATTTGGTGTGATGATAGTAGGTGGGTAAAAAGTCCGATCACGATGTAAGCTGCAAGCGGACGAGAAAGTGCTGGCGTAGAACGTAATAATTAATTACAGATAGTGTTGGAGCAGACGCTAGACTGGAAGGATGGTGCTCGAGACCAGTTGGAATACAAATACTTACGGGTGTTCAATAAAAAATGGAGAATTATTTCAATTCCTTTCTGTAAAAAAAAAGCGTGAAAGCATAATTTTTTTTTCTCATCGAGAGAATTGCTCTCTGGGCTCCCTAGAAATGTGTCGCTCATTTCTTTTTGCTCGGGTGCTATCTTTTCGATCAAAGATGGCGTCGAAACAACAAGAGGCTGTCCACATACGACGTGGACAACTTTAGGGGGGGTTAGGGGTTACTAAAATGACCACCCTTGTCCACGGATGAACCATGCAGTAGTTCCTATGGTTAGGTAGGTCATCTATGAACATGGAAAATAATAGAGGGCCTAAGATCGACCCTTGAGGTACGCCACTTTCAACCTGGACAATATCAGATTTTGTACCGTTGAAGTCAACATATTGAGAGCGGTTCGACAAATAGCTTGATATCAATGCAACAGCAGATTCATGCAGCATAAAATAGCGTGCAAGTTTTTCGTAAAGTGATGTAAACAGATGATTTATAGAATCAAACGCTTTACTGAAATCAAGCAGTACTGAAACAGTTAACATATTTTTGTCCAGAGCGCGTCGAATATCGTTATCAATTTTTATCAAAGCGGTTGTGGTGCTGCAATTTTTACGATAGCCTGATTGAAAGCGACAAAGTAGTTCATTCCTATTCAAATATTCGTTCGTGGTTTGAAAGAATCTTTTGAAAAAATTTAGAAATGGCTGGCAGTATGCTAATTGGTCGGTACTCTGACTCGTTTACAGGATTATCAACCTTTCCAATCGGAACTACTCTAGCAATTTTCCACATGCTTGGAAAAGTTGATGTCGTGACACAATAATTGAAAAGATCAGTAATATGTACGGTAGCGTTACTGAGGGAGCCATCTTTAATATTTTTAGTGAAATTTCATCATTTCCAACCGAGTTACATGAAGCAGACGCTATTTCAGTAAGAACCTCATCTGTGGTAATACCTCGGAAACAAAAACTTGTAATAAAACTATTTTCTAATGGAAACTCGGTGAAAGTACGCGGAACGTAATGAGAGATAAGAAAGTTGTTCAAACTCGTTGCTGGAACGTCAATTCCAGCTGATCCTGTTGGAGTTCGTTTGAGGCCAAGTCGCTTTATATTGTGCCATAATTTATTTGCTGGAAGGTTTGCATTCAGTTGAGAAGTGAAAAACTCTTGCTTATATAAACGAATATGACGGTTTGTTATATTTCTCAATCGAGCAAAAGTGTTCCATTTTGTTTCATTTTCTTTAACTTGTTTCCAACATTCATAAGCTTCAGATCTGTTCTTAAACAATCGTCTAATTTGGCGTGTGAATGCTTGAAGATCAATCTTGTTATAGTCTCCATACCAGTGCAATTTCGGTAATTTCGGTAATTTCTTTTTTTTAACGCGATAATCCACACATAAGAAATCATGATCACTTATTCCAGCCATCGCCGACTGATAACAATTGTTCACTTTACTTAGACAATTTTCACTCACAAAATCAATCTGGGACGAGCGACATCCACGTTTATGGTATGTTGGGGATGAGGGTGCAACTTTAGAGGGTTTTGTGCGAGTTTCGATTCAGCTTTCGCTCTTGATGACAAAACTGCTTATATAACTCCCGAAATTTTCCGAAAACTGAAACAAACAACAAATTCTTCCATGGGTACACGGGACGTATTTCTGGTGATCTGTTTCTTGGTATTTCTGGTGATCTTGTTTCTTGATTGATATCTGGTAATTTTTGTAATACCCTTCTATTGGGTTGTCTGGAAAGTCCATGCTGATGACAATCAAACCGAGACACTTAACAATCCTCGATACGCGACACATTAATAGAATCGCTACAGATGTCTAAAACCTTCGTTCAGGAGCACCTGGTGAAGCATGAATACGTTAGAAAGTATAGACTAGATATTAACCCATATTCCCGATCGGATTTGACATATCGCAATCTGAATGTGATAAACTTTTGCATTCTGCAATCAAAGGTTGCAACATTTGCACAACCCGATTGGATTTGACTCGATCAGATGGAAGAATGCAACATTGTGCTAATTTCGAATCTGAACGGATTCCGGAATAAAGGCTTATTTAATCGAAAAATATTTGAAGGAACGTATCTAAATCTGCGATTCGTTTCATAAACACAACGAAAATACATATTTGTTGCGAAATGTGAAGGGCAAATCATTCACAATAATGTTAAGTTAAAAATAATCTTGGCAAGTGGATAGAACCCCAAAGCAACTAGCAGCTAGCAACTAGTTTCGATGAATTCCAAAAAGTACTGCTTGCAGCTGAATGTATTAAAATCAACGATCCAGAACGCTTCTAGAGTTCTTCTAAAACTCCACCAACCTTACTCACCACATGTTAAGATTCCTGTAAGAACTTCAACCAGCCTTGCCCAGTTTTTTTTTTTTTTTTTTTTGAGAGGAAGTTCAGAGAGAATGGAATCCTCAAGTTGCTTGAAGGATGTTGAAATATTGTGGAACAAAACGTTACATCTATAATCGAATAGATGTATGTCTATAAATAAAATGCTTTTGATTTCTTCCTTAGAATCGGCACGAATTTTCCGGACAATACTTAGCATGATTTGATAATTAAGGGTTATACTACCGTTCTACGCATAGTTGTCCTATGTTACTTTTTGATCATTTTCACTTTTTTTTCAAAAAACTATGTTTTTATTCATAATCACAAAATATCATAATAAACACAAAAAAAGTTATTTTTTGTTCCCAGCTCTCAAAAAAACAACATTTTGCTCAATTGTCACATGTTGATATTCTATGCATAACTGTCCCACCATGTATTTTTTTGTAGATCCCTTATAAATGAATCGGTTCAAGTACAAGAATTTTATGTCACGTTTTCAGCAAGGCTAATGCACTTCAGATGAACGAACTAATTCTCAATCAAATAGAAAAAAGTTTTACAGAACACGTGTACACCTTGTTAGCGAATGCCTGATAACAATGAGATTTATATTCGGATTGTTAACCGGTTTTACCGGTAATACCGAAACCTTTTTTATTACCGAATTACCGGTAATTTCAGAATCAATAATCGGTGATTTCGGTTATTTTCATTTTTGCAGCTTAAATAATATTTGCCTTTATGCCGCTTTGAAATTATTACTCGAGAATCAGAATAAGATCGAAAAACCCCAACTGGCAGTGTTGCGCCGATTTTGAAATCTCTTTGAAACTCTGAAAATTCTGAAATTTAAATCTGAGAGTTCAAAAATCGCAGCCCGATTGAAGCACAGGATAAGCTTCAGCGATAAAAGAATTAATTGATGCTCTCGAACCAGTTCTGATCGCTGTTGAACTGCTATGTCGGAAGAACTGCACCCTTAATGACGTCAGCTTAAGTATTGTCAGTCACGATGAGTCGTCTTTCAATGTTTTCTGTTTAGTATGTTAGTCGATTTTTGTTTGTTTTGGACTGATGGTATTGTCGATAAATGTAGAGTCTTTCGAGCAAAATAATTGTATTGTACTAATCCTACGTGAGTCCGACAACGATGAGCTGAGAAACCAAGCTGTCAACGTTGACAGTCAGAACGGGTGGAAGTTTCAGCTGCGACTGGAGGAAACGGAAAAGTAAAAGGAGACGGGAGAAGACGACGAGGGAGGAAAGATTGAGTTGGCTCGGCCTTTCGTTCTGGAGCCAGCAAGCGATCCGAACCAACTAAGGAAAAATTGAAAGAAAACTGACGTAAAAGTTCAGGAAGAGTTGATAGAAATCTGAAGTAAAAGTTGGGAGAGAGCGAAGATGCGAAGTGGAAATACGTGGAGTGCAGTCGGGCAGTACGACTAAAGCCGTATTTAACAAGTCCTAATTGAAAGGACTGCAGAAAAACGTTCGTATATGCAGATTTATTTGCCTATATGAATAATCATTCTGCTCGTGGTCGTGATACTAATAATGATGACCTCGGCGTCGTTTATCAAACGCCACGGACTGCAATGACAACATTTGAAATCGTTCGTGACTTGGTGAAATTTTATGATTGTGGCACTGATTCAGTAGCTGAACAATAGTAGGGAAAAGTCCGCTGGACGAATCAAAATCTGCAGAAAGATTGAGCATTAGGGAAAAACTTGAACCACGATTGCAGCAATCAAAGATATCCAGGTCACGAATTCAATTCTCACTCCGACATTCTTCCAAAAATGGAGGTAAAAGTGACTAACCAGTCAAAATGTGTTGAAATTCACTATAATAGAGGAAAAAAATCCAGTCCAAGATCAACGTCTATAAACGGATTGATGAAAACCCTCAGACAAGAGTTTTTGTTCAGAGGGCGTTAGAGGTAATAACGTGAAAAGGGTATTCGATGCTCTTCATACAGGACTCTGAACGTGCGTTTTCCTCTTCTGGAAATTTCGTTAATGATATCCGATCTGGATCTGGAAGAAATGTGATGCTAACCCGTGCTTTACTACATCCAATCGTAGTGGCAAAATTAGTTGCTGGAAGTGTGGTAAAACATTCCACTTGAAATGCGCTGGAATCTCGGGCAACCAGCAGAAAATCATCCGAGATTGCATCGGTGCTTTTTGGTTATGTCCTCAATGTCAGGATTTGGCAGCTTGCGTTGAACAACGAAGCCCAATTCTGAGCATGATTTTCTCTCGCTTAACGTCGATAATGAAACTAGTCGAAGCTCAAATCGACGTAACTCGTTCATTATGCCGCGCATATGGTGAAAATCTTCAACGACACAGTTGCTGTAACCGCTCTCCCCATACCAACGTCACGATTGATAAAAACGCGTTCGATGAAGTGATCGACAATCTACAATTCGAATTCACTAACGTGTTTGAATCGTTTGCTGCCGATTCGGTTTCGGGAAACAAAAATAAGCGCAATCGCACCAGCAGTGGGTCATCACCGCAACTCATAGCTACTCGTACGGAGAAAAGACTGCGCACTGATGCTTCAGTTGACACTTCGGATCTCATGGACACAGTCGAAGTTACTCCAGACGTTTCTGGTTCAGTTGCAACCGCAATACCACCGCCTTCACTGCCGTCAACTTCTGTTTTGGACCCTGTAATCTCAACTACTGCTACAACCTCCAGTGACATGCACAACGACACTACAACTGGTTCTAAACGATCGATTAACTCTACTGCAACATCAACATACGTTCACCGTTCATCTTCGCTCATCCCCTCACCTGTGCTGGCTACATCCACTGGTTTCACAGGTAACGTTCTACATAGTATATGTCCAGTCGAAGCTGGACTTGATACTACACCTCTCACCTATTCTCAACCGATATCAGGTGTTACGACTGTCAACGATATGATCAACAAAACTACAGCTTGTTCGTCACGATCTAATGTTCCAACTGCAACGTATGTTCACCGTTCATCGCCAAAGGATGTCATCTCGTCCAACCGAACCGCCATTCGTTCGATAATGCCGATTGGACCATCTGCTGTCGACGTCGCTACGATAAGCTCCAACGTTACATTAAACGACAACGCACTGGCTGTGAGATTAGAGAGCAACGCTCGTCGGTCACCACTATTAATTGCAAATGCAGGTAATGCTAGGGACAACCAAAATGTGAATAGGAATAACATGTCTACGATTACTCTTCCTACACTCTCCGTTGCACCGATCACAAAACGATTGAATTGGTTTTATCTCACCCGGTTCCTACCTTCCGAATCCTCGGATAACATAATTTAATTCATTTCTAAGAAATGCGGTTGTGATCCTTCGATTATTCGGTGTCACAAGCTGGTTCGTCAGAATAGGGAAGATAATGTTCCATTGTCTTTCATTTCATTCAAATTGGGTGTTCCTGAGATTATTGAGAATGTGATTACATCTCAGAACTTTTGGCCTGTTGGAATATCGATCACTACTTTCGTAATTCGTAATCCGACTACAATTCCAAATGTGCAGCAAACCTCACCTCACCGTATTGCATCAATCTCAAACCAACAACGTCGAGCAGCCGCCCAACAAGATTCTGATAACGCTCATGGTTATTTTTTATGCAACCCCACAACCTCTGCCCTAATGGTGAACAGGGATCCAGCGTAACTTGTTTATTTATTTATTTATTTATTTAATTGTTATCAACAGGCTGTATTTTGCCCTAATGATTTAATGGAAATTTCTAATTTGTCCAATAAAATGTTGCCGGGCCACATTTCTCGAATAATGGAAGTCGAAACCAGATGCTACTCTGTTGAACAGACGTTGAAGGCCTAACAGTGCTGAATTGTATCCATGGTTGGTACGACGGAAAGGCACTCGGAGGAATGCGTGGTCCCGTAGAGCTCGAGGTTGAATCGAAAGGTTGATGTTCTCCAATATCACTGGGCATTCTGTCCTAGCTAATAAAACATCATACATAAATAGTGCGCGATTCACATCCCTTCGCACGTGTAGCGTATCAAGACCCATTAGTTGGCACCGACTTTCATAGCTAAGTAACTGATGTGGATTACTCCAGGGCAATCGTCTTAGAGCGAATCGAACGAATCGTTTTTGTACGGCTTCAATCCTGTTGACTCCGTTGAGATAGTGCGGATTCCAAATTACTGAACAGTATTCCAGGCTTGAGCAAACTAAAGCGCTAAACATAGATCTAAGGCAGTATACATCGGTGAAATCCCTCGCGGTGCGCATGATGAATTCAAGACTACGCGAAACTTTCCCAACTACGTAGTTCACATGTATTTTGAAGTTGAGTTTGCAGTCTAAATACACTCCTAGATCCTTCACGCAGTCGAGTTTAGTTAGCGGAGCATCGTCAAGAGAATAATTGTAACGAAAAGGATCTTTTCTTCTTGTAAAAGTAATCGTGGAACATTTGCTTGGATTCAGCCTCATACGATTATCCCCGCACCATTTTTGGAAAGTTTCTAATTGTCGCTGGAGAAATAAAGCGTCAGCTTCCGACTTAACGTGGAGAAATAGTTTCATATCGTCAGCGAATGAAAGATGAGGGCACTCCAGCACTAAATTTACGTCATTGAAGTAAATAAGAAATATCAGAGGGCCGAGATGACTCCCCTGAGGTATTCCTGATGTAGCAGAGAATTCTGCGGAGAAGCACTCGCCAAATTTGACCGTGAGGGAGCGACCGATCAAGTATGATGTGAGCCAATGTAAAACACTGCCGCTGAAGCCTAGCTTGTCCAATTTGCGCACTGTAATATCGTGGTTTATTTTGTCGAAGGCGGCGGAAAGGTCGGTGTAAATAGCGTCCGTTTGGGTCACACCACTAAACATTCCGTCAGCAATATATGTCGTGAACGATAGCAGATTCGTTGAGGTGGATCGCTCCGGCATGAATCCATGCTGATCGATAGATATATACTGCTTACAGTGAGCGAAAATCGATTCGATGACCACAAGTTCAAATAGTTTGGAAACCGCGTTCAGAGCAGAGATTCCTCGGTAGTTGTCGATGTTCTTCTATCGCCTTTCTTATGAACCGGAAAAATGTAAGCCTTCTTCCAAAGCAATGGGAAGATGCCCTTAGTCAAAGAAAGATTGAACAACTGGCATAGTGGAAACAATAACCCTACTGCGCATTTTTTCACGACCGATGCTGGGACTCCATCTGGTCCGACAGAATTAGAGAATTTCAATTTGCTGAAACCAGCTTTCAGCATTTCGTTATTCACGGTGATTCGGAACAGCGAACTGTTCAGCATTGGAACACTTCTCGTGGCTCTCGAGAGCTGGTCTTGAGACAGATTCTCGTTCGAGAAAGTACCAGAAAACTTCGCTGAAAAGAGATTGCAAATTCCCTGTGTGTCAGACGCTTCATGTCCATCGTGAAACATAGATGATGCTAATCCAGACTCCTTGCTTTGTTCATCGACGTATTTCCAGAATAGTTTAGGATTGCTCTTGAATTTCCGCTGAATAATGCGTAGGTAGATTACATGGCATCGTTTGCTTGTTCTTTGGTATTGACGGTTTAGTTGTACATATTGTTGCTTCAAAGGTGGGAGATGGTATTTAGAGTATTTTCTAAGTGCAGCCCTCTTAGCCGTTTTGAGTCGGCGAAGCTCGGTGGTTTGCCACGGTTGGTGACTGGATGAACGTATGATTTTCTTCGGAACATACCTGTCGATTAGATAGCTCATAATGTTCGTGTAGGTTAAGACAGCAGCATCGACGTCGTCCTTGTCCAAAACTTCACTCCAATCAATGTCTAAAAGCACATCAACCATACTATTAAAGTCAGCACTTTTAAAATCATAGTGGACGGCGGTAGGAACGATGCTGAAACTGTTCGTACTGGTTTTCATAGTAAGGTAAAGTGGAGGATGATGAGGTACTGATTTCACCATAGGCACAGGTGCTACCGATAATATCGGAGCTTCGTCTAGTTTGCTCACGAAGCAAAGATCAAGCATGCGGTCATTTTCATTCGTAATAGAATTGATTTGTTGAAGCAGATTATAGCTGTACCCGTCTAGTAAGGCGTTCGTCCCAGCATGGAAGGTTGACTGGGTCGCATCAGCGTACAAAAATCTTCCAGATCCAATTTGCCACTTTAAATTTGGGAGATTGAAATCACCAAGTACAACAATTTCGTCAGCTGGAAGCGCACGTGAAGCTATTACCGACACCGATTGTACTTGGGCATCGATCAATGCAACGTCTCGAGTACGATCAGGAGGAATATAAACTACGCAGAGATACAGCTTTCTACCTTCCAGTTTTATCGAAACCCACACTTGTTCGATACAGGACCATGAGGTTTCTCTAATCAGGTGAGCTTTTAGGCGTCGGTGGACAGCTATGAGAACACCACCCCCTGATGATTTGGTATTATTGAGATGATTTCGGTCCGTGCGGAATACTTCATAGTTCTGCCCGCAAACTTGGTTGGAGAGAGTGCGGTCGTCGAGCCAGGTCTCCGTCAAAGCGATGATGTCGTAGCAGCCATCCGAACACGCGTGTTGATACTCGTTGAGACGGCTGTTTATACCACCAACGTTCTGGTAGTACGCATGTAGTTCAGTATATTGACGTATTTGTGTATGTACTGACTGGTGTGTGCTAGAAAGCGAAGGTCCATCAGCAGAATCGAAAGAGTTAACATTGCGGTACTTGCCTTGAGCAGGCGGATGGGAGACCCCTATCCGATCATCGACAACAGGACCGGAACGACTTCGACGACAGGATACTTCAAAGGGCACGACTGTGTCGAGCGGATTCAGGGCTCCCATGGAGGCTGGTTGTTCCGTTTGCAAACAACTTTTCACCAATTTGGAAACATCATCCTCAGTGACATGGCTCGCTATTCTGGACAGGTAAATCCAGAACTTTTCCACCGGTTTTGGTACAGTCTCAACGATCAAATTTTGCTTCTCAACAAACTTTGTGCCACCAACTAGTTTTGAACTCGGTCGGGCCTTAGACGTTTCTATCGCAGATGTAGCACGAGCTCGCTTGATCTTCGGCCAAGCCGGTCTATCGCTTTTTGATTCGGAATCCTTCGAATACAGTTTTTCGGCGAGTGATTTTGCTACAATTTTGGTTTCTTGAAGGTCATCTTTCAACTCTGACAGCGAGCTCTGAATGACCTGAGAAACAGCGCTTATAATCTCGTTAGTCCTGGTCATAGGTTTGTTCTTGACGAAATTGAGCAAATCGATGCATTTGTCACAGAACCACAATAAATTGTTGCGCTCGTTTATGAAATCCATATTCAGCCGTTTAAGACTAACGCATTTAAGATGCGCTGCTTGATTGCAAAAACCACTGCATTGCATAAACTCAAGAGATTTGATTGGGGGTCTTCGTAGCCACTTGGTTACGCGTTCGCTTACCAAGCGATCGATCGTGAGTTCAAACTCAGGGCCCTCAATTGACCATCTTTGTGTTGTTATAGAATAACTACGTCCACGCAACCATCATCAGCGATGGAAATCGATCCATGGTGGAACAAAGATCGATTCATCCATACAACTGCTCTGCTCTGCAAGAAACATCGGGCTGCTGTTCTATAAATAACCCAACAATGATCAATATCAACTGTCTCCGCTGTTCGGTCCGCTGAACAATGGAAGAACAGAAAGAATACCCTTACGACTAAATGGCTACTACTGTGTAATTTACCATAATGTAATGGAACAGAAAACTTAACGCCTAAATGGCTACTACTAACTACTGTGTAATTTACAATTTATAGAAACATAAACATATGTACATGTACACGATTAAAACCCGGCTCTGTTACAGCTAAAATGCTAATGAGCCTAATAAATAAATAAATGAAAAAAAAAAAAAAAAAAGAGATTTGATCGGTTTAGAGCACTGGTAGCAATTCGAATCCATTGTGAAAGCTTTCCGCTAGGTGAGCGATATGCGCAAGATAAGCTTTAGGAGGATATCGATCACAAACAGATGGCACTGTCGGCAGAATTATTGATTATGACGTCACACGAGTAGAACAACAGACAATATCACTCGCAAACAAAGACGTAATATTTTGTTTTATGATACAATTTAACACACAGTTTGCACTGATTCCACACACAAGCAGATGACAACGATCAGGGACTCAATTATACGTGTACTGATAACGCACGGGTAAATAAAACACCTATTTGCTCGGGAAAAACAGTCAAATCAAAACAAAGAACAAAAGCAGGACTTTCGTTTCGTTATTTGTGTTGAAAAATGGTCAGAGAATAAGCGCTCCATAACCTCGTCATCAAGTCCGAGTGTCGTTTGTATAGATCATAATATTTTAATTTATTATCAAAATGTCGGCGGAATGAATACCTGCATCACTGATTATTACCTAGCATGTTCTGATGCTACATACGATGTATATGCCTTTACTGAAACGTGGCTCAATATCAACACATTGTCACAACAATTGTTCGATTCTTCTTACATAGTCTATCGTCTAGATCGATCAGCTGCGAATAGTTCCAAACTCACTGGTGGAGGTGTTTTGTTGGCTATTAGATCGAAATACATCTCACGTGAACTACTTCCTCTAGATGGCCAAAGTGTGGAGCAGATTTGGGTTGCTCTGACGTTTTATAACCACACTACTTATATTGGCATTGCCTATATTCCTCCGGACCGTGTAAATGACCCAGCCGTGATAGACAAACACATTTCTTCGGTTATGTGGATAATGAATCAAACAAAACTGAATGACAACATCTTGCTTCTCGGAGACTTCAATCTTCCTGGTATCAGTTGGATCAAAAATACATCCAACTACTTTTATCCTAATTCCTCGCGTTCTTCTATGCATCGTATGACAGAACGTCTACTGGACAGTTATAGTACTGCTGGTTTATATCAGATGAACGGAATATACAACAACAACAACCGCATTCTCGATCTATGCTTCGTAAATTTAGAGATGGTCCACAATACAACAATAACTTCAACTCCATCTACTCTTGTTAAATTGTGTCATCATCATGCTGGTTTCATTACATGAATCGTCACCGCTCGTTTTCACAGACATAATCGAATCAACATATTATAATTATCGTAAATCAAACTTCGCAATGATGAATCGTTCCTTCTCAACTATCGACTGGAGTGACATTCTGAACGACCGCGACATCGATGGAGCCGCAATGTCCTTGTCGCATGTACTTCTTTATGCAATTGACCAGTTTGTTCCGAAGAAAACTATTAAGGATCCTCCTCATCCTCCATGGACAAACTATCATTTGAAGCGTCTTCGAAGAGAGAAACGACTTACTTTGAAAAAATATTCAAAATACCGAACTGATTTTTGGAGAAAACGCTACTCTGTCGCCAACAAAAATAACAAGTTTATTTGTTTATTTGTTCAGGCATCAACAGACTACAGTGGTCCAAATGGTACAATTATCTAACTCTAATTAATTCTAAAAACCGTTGTTTCAATGTAACACGCGAAATGTTAAAATCAAACGCCGAAGAAACTGTGTTGAATGCACGCTGAAGGCTTGCTATTGCTGTGTACATGCCATAATTCGTTCGCCGAAGTATGGTCCGCAGAAAAGGAACTCTCCGCAACCGTCGAAGTGGTTGAACAACATTTTATTTGGTGCTAATTTGACTCGCGTTCAAAGTAATCTACGACTCAGTCCAAAGGAATTCTGGAAATATGTAGATAAACAGCGAAAGAAGCTCGGACTACCTTCTGTGATGACACACAATAGTGTTGAGGCCTCAAACAGAGAAAGCATATGTGCGCTGTTTCGGGAACAATTTAGCAGTGTTTTCGTTAGCGAAAATCTCAACAACGATCAAGTTTTCAAAGCAACAAGAAATGTACCTCATCTGCCATCTGTCTGCGCCCTCACTACCATTAGCCCTAGCAGAGTACAATTAGCTTGTCGCGAAATAAAAAATTCTACAAATCCGGGGCCAGATGGTATCCCCTCCATTGTGTTGAAGAAGTGCTCTGGTAGTCTATCGTCGCCACTGAATTCGCTATTTTCTCGATCACTGGAATGTGTAAATTTTCCAAAAGCATGGAAAAAATCTTTCGTTTTTCCAGTATTCAAAAAAGGCTGCAGGAAAAATGTCAAGAATTACAGAGGAATCGCCAGCCTTTGTTCGGTGTCAAAGTTATTTGAACTCATAGTTTTGGAATTCATCTCCCATGCATGCAGTAGTTACATCTCACATCAACAACATGGTTTCGTTCCCAAGCGATCTACCTCAACAAATCTACACCTCATTCATCGCTCGCTCTCTACAGTCACGTCAACAAATTGATGCAATTTATACAGATTTCTCAGCTGCGTTTGATAAAATAAACCACGAAATAGCGGTCGCTAAACTCCGACGTCTCGGATTCCACGGCAACTTCTTGAACTGGTTACGTTCATACCTGACTGGCCGTGTGATGTCAGTGAAAATAGGTGACACTGTATCTTCTCCGTTTCCAGTATCATCGGGTGTTCCTCAAGGTAGTCATCTTGGCCCTTACATTTTTCTTCTGTACCTGAACGACGTTAACTTTTGCTTGGAGTGCCACAAACTCTCTTACGCCGATGACTTCAAGTTGTTTTGGCCCGTCAATTGTCTTAATGACGCAGTGTACCTGCAGCAGCAGCTTGACATTTTCGCTGAATGGTGTGATAACAATAGAATGGTTTTGAATCCTGAAAAATGTTCCATTATATCCTTCTCGAGGAAACGTTCATCTGTCGTTTATGAATATAAATTGCGCAGTGTGATTTTAAGCCGTGTAGTAGCAATCAAAGATCTAGGAGTCATCATTGACAGTAAACTCACATTCAAGGATCATATATCTTACGTCACCGCCAAAGCTTCTAGAACTCTCGGATTCATCTTTCGTGTCACGAAACAATTCAAAGACGTTTATTGCATCAAGGCACTCTATTGTGCGTTGGTTCGCTCAATTCTCGAGTATGCATGCATAACATGGTCGCCTTACTATCAAAACGGTATTCAGCGCATCGAAGCGATCCAGCGTAAATTTGTTCGTTTCGCTTTACGTAATCTGCCCTGGAATGATCCCTCAAATCTTCCTCACTACGAGAACCGCTGTAAATTAATTGGACTTGATCTACTGAGCGTACGTAGAGACGTAGCTAAGGCTACTTTTATATCGGATCTGATTCTCACGAATATCGACTGTCCCGACCTTCTTCAAACGATCAATTTCAACATTTGCTATCGAAACCTACGCTACTACACTTTTATTCGTCTCCCTCACTCCCGCACAAATTACGGGCACAACGAGCCCGTAGCGAGTATGTGTCGAGTGCTAAACCGATGTTTTTCATCGTTCGATTTTCACCTGTCTCGCTCAGCTCTCAAAAAAAAATGTTCCTCGTAGTTCTTAGACATTAATAAAATCTTCATTCAGACTTAGATTTAAATTAGATTTAGATATCATTAGGGCACTAATGTAAAGGCCTGTTGATATAATAAATAAAATGAAAATGAAAATGAAAATGGATTAGAAGACGACAAAATTGACATTATTTGTGTCCTTAAGTATTACTTTAACCAACAAACAAAGTAGCAACAACTTTGCAAAATGTTTTCTTGTAAACTAATCATTATCAATAAAAGCCATTTCACCAAGAAAATGGTTTATTTTAAAGTATTGTTTTTACCGGTAATTTACCGGTTTTACCGGTAATGAAAGGTTCATTACCGAATAACCGGTTATTGAAATTTTGGCACGGTAATGCAATCCCTAATTCTAAGCATAACTGTTCACCATGAATTTTAAGCCCGTAATTAAGTTTGATTGATTCAAGTGAAGAGATCTTGTGACATTGCATTAAACAATAGTATACTGCATATAAAAAAAACCCGGTGTTTTGCTAAATTGAAATGCTTAAAGCTTCTGGTAGACAAATATGCTAGTAAACTTTGATTGCGTTTTTCTCATTTGCTGATTTTGGAACATGGGACAACTATGCGTAGAACGGTAGTATAGGTCAACGAAATTATCGATCACGATGGTACTGCAAGTGTTTTGTTTTGACTTGGTTCTTTCTAACCGCCAGGCACTACCGAACCTGTAAAAGGGAAAGTCATTGATGCTTAGACGAGAAAATATTTTGCAATCCGCGAATACGGATGTACCATATCGACATCTAGTCGCAACATTCGTGTTTTGAGACAAAATTAGCAAGCTCAAATCCAATTTGAAATTTCTCAAATTTGAATGAAAATTTTGACTTGGTGTTATTTGAGTACTTGAAACACGTAGTCCTGATCCCGACTTATCTACTTTAATATTCCTGCTAAAATTGATCATTATAATATAAAATAACCAGAAGAGTAATAGAAAGTAGAAACAATTTTAAAATGAAATTTAAGCGAAAAAAATTAGTTTTCTTGATTTTTTTTCAAAACCAGAAGGAATGTCCACGCTCGTCCACGGAGCGGGAGGGGGTGTCTATATCATAGAATCAAGCGAATTGAATGAACGATCGGAAAAAGTCACCAAGTCTAAGCACACTCCTAAATTCTCACATGAATTATACGTTTGTTCTATCACCATCCTTATTCCACATTTCTCACAAACAAAACATTAAAACTACTTAATCGTATCCAATGTGCATATGTGATGCAAAAATACACAAACGCTCTCCACCAGAAAACCGATGATTTGTATCATTTCAACGAATTCCATCTTTGATTTGAAATTGTAATCAAAATCGTGCAGTGATTTGATGTTGTCTGCTCGGTGATAAGAGTAAAACTGAGTAACGAAAATAATCGTTCTTTAGGCAAAGCTGTATGTACACTCCGTCCAATTTCTATAAGACCACCCTGATTATTATTTCGTTGCAACACAAAAAGTTAGAATTTCAACAAGATACTTTCATACATTGTTGAATGCTTAGAATAAAGTGTATTTAACGTCAATTTCATTCAAAAGAGTTGTTTGTTTATTTATTGTGCTTAAATATGATAATTTCAGCTGTCCAGTTTCTATAAGAATTTATAAGGATTATCAATCAAAAATTCAAAACGATCGGCTGATATACATGACAACAATTGACAACCTTGCCATTTCGGCTAATAACCTGGAGAATTCGTGTGGGAATACTATTTACCAAATTATGCTGAACGGATTTCTCGATATTTTTCCACTTAAACGAAGGATCAAAAGGTCCATCAACAATTTTGCAATCTTTCGATTGATAATGGCGTTGGTGGGGGAGTATTTAAGTACCATGCCAAATTATCAAATTATATAAGGTTTCTGAAGATTATTCACCCGTAACATATGTTTTTCGTATCATATATTCTTTTATGATAAAATTTTGTAGATGTACACTCTGTTCAACTTCTATAAGGCCACCCTAATTCTATTTCGTTGCAACACAAATAGTTAGATTTTCAACAAGATACATTCATACATTGTTGAATGCTTAGAATAAAGTATATTGAACGTCAATTTCGATCAAAAGAGTTGCTTGTTTATTTATTGTGCTTGAATATGATAATTTCAGCTGTCCAGTTTCTATAAGACCACTTCAAAATTCATAAGGATTATCAATTAAAAATTCAAAACGATCGGCTGATTTACATGTCAATAATTGGCAACCTTGCCATTTCGGCTAATAACCTGGAAAATTCGTGTTGGAATACTATTTGCCAAATTATGCTGAACATATTTCTCGACAAAATTGCGAACTTGAGCTCTTCAATCGTGGTGTACCGTTTTCCCTCAGTTCTGCGTACAAGGATCCCTTTAAGATTTTCAACAGGATTAGAGTCTGGAGAGCGAGCCGGCCAGTCCAAAAAAATAAATTTTTGGTCCATAATCCATTGCTTAGTTCCCTTTCTGGTATGAATAGTAGCATTGTTTTGCTGAAATGTGAATTTTTTGTTACGATATCCATGCAGAAACAGTAGGAGAGGATTACAGAACATGTATGTAATCCATGAATGATATGAAAGGTGTCTTGAGCTTTCTGGTTGCACAGAATCCCGCCCAAACCATGTACGAGCCTCCACCAAAATTCCTGGTTGAAAAATACTGTTCCTTGTTCCGTAAATCACGCCAGTACCCGTTGAAACCATAAGTACCTTCCTAATTGAACTTTTTTTTCGTCAGTGAAAATAACCAATATATTGAAGAACTTTTTAATATGGTATAGAGCAAATGTATTTTTTTGGAAGAATTCTTTGTCACAACATACCATGCCCCTCTGTCGATTCATGTGAGCTTTGGCAAAACTCAGACGTCTTTCGATGTGAGATGGTGTAAGATGAGGAGCTTTAACCTTTTAAACCCTCTTTGTGTGAGGATATTTTACCAAAACTTGACAAATTGTCACACGAGCAGCATTTAAATTGAAATATTGCTTTATTTGCATAAGCGATTTTGAAGTAATCGAATCTGTTCTAGCTATTTCCCGCTTATCCCGGTCAGAGAGCTTCGATTTACGTGGAGTTCTCTCCTTCTTACCATATCCTTGAGCATTCGCCAAAGAACTGAGCACTAATTGATGAGATCGTCCAGTCCGACGAGAAATTTCTGTGATACCAACATTTTATTGGTTAAATTCGTCGATTTATCTTTCTTTTCTCTCCGTGAGTACTTTTCTCTTCGCAATTTTGCAGATTTATTGATCAAAACAACTAAAAAAACAGAAAAATGTAACTTGACACTTGAAAAAAACAAAACCTTTGGTTTACGCTCAGCGCTTGCACACACATATATGAAAATCATGCAGTGTATAGTAGTCACCAACACCAACACACTAGAGTATAAGTTGAAGCATTGTTTATTTATAATGGCACAAAGCAGCAAAGCACCTGGTCTTACAGAAGTTGGACAGAGTGTAGTACAAAAATGTTACATATTTTGCAACAAATTATATTTTGCTGTCATTCTCCACAAAATATACCGTCAGTACATTATGTAGTAGTGTTATTTCAAAAAGTATTGGCAACCCTTCACAATTAACCAATCAGCAGACAAAATTGAATTATTATCTTGAAATAGGCAGCAAACCGAGTCTTTTTCAAAATTACTTTGACTGCGTATGTTCACACAGGCGATGTAAAATACCTATTAATTTATTTACTTTGGACGATAGGTTCTGACGTCGATGATATCTGAAAAGTGCCGACCGTCGATCAAAACGTGGTCAATTTGTGTTTCTGTTTGCTGTGGTGATCTCCAGGTGTAACGGTATTGGAGGCTGTGTTGGAAGAAGGTGCTACGTATGGCCATGTTCTTGGAGGCAGCGAAGTCGATAAGTCTCAAGCCGTTTTCGTTGGTTCGCTGATGGCCGCTGAACCTAACACATACCGGTCTGAACTCCTCCTCTTGGCCGACCTGAGCGTTCAAATAACCGATGACGATTTTGATGTCGTGTTTTGGGCAGCGATCGTATTCACGCTCTAGCTACGCGTAGAATTCTTCTTTATCGTCATCGGTGCTAGCTACCCTTAGAAAAATCCTCGGTCGAAAACTACTAAATACATTTGGTAATGCAAAATTAGTAGAATGTACAAATTTTTTGTACATATTGTCAACAAACCCGCATCCCTACCAGAGATTAGTATATTTTACTCGATAACATTAGTAAGCTTGGATATTGTCATATCTGAAAATTGGTGAGAAAAGCGCGTATTAACCATTTTCATTGTTCCCATAAGGCAATACGGAGGTATAATAAGGATATAATTCTGATATGTGCATTTTCGGCGAGAAAATGTAGCCGATATTGGGCTTCCGAATCATGGTTCTGCTTGACATATGTGTTTATTAGTACGGTCGAAAATGACTATAGATTGGTAGTATTTACCAAAAAATTCGTTATATTTACTAATTATTTCTCTCAGTGTAGATGTTGATATTGAAGAAGTGGCCTCTCATTCTCAATCTGCACATTCTTTCATTGATTGGCCACCAACCAATCACCCGTTTTTGCATCTCCCCCATCACGATGAAAGCTGTACCAAGCTCGTGTGTGTTGCCGCAGCTCTGATAAATGGTATACCCACCATGGAACGATCGCACCATCGAACCTTTCCAGCACACCTCCTGCAGCGCTACGATGTTGAAATTGCGCGCTCTCAATATGTCCGAAAGAATTCGGGTACTCGCAAGAAAATTGAGAGACTTGCAGTTCCATGTTCCGAGTTTCCAAACTCTAGTCCGTGTTCTTTGCATGGGTCTAGTCCGATTGTCCTGTCTCGAATTTCTTCGTGAATTTTCCTGTGCGTTTTTTTTTTGCGGATGGCTTGCAGGACCTGCACCAACCCCCTGTCTCGCCGGAGGACCGTCGTCGTGCACAGCTCTTTTTAGAGTCCCCGCTGGCACGAAGACAGTGATCAGCCGCCCCTAACATGGGGATCAGACGCTGTTTTTAGCCGCACCTCCATGGTGAACAGACGCTCGGATAGGCCCCCTTCCCTGTCAGCATACGACCAAGATCCCACCGGGGTTGGTTACCCGATCTTCACTATGGTTATTCATACCCCAGCCGGCACCACGGGGAGGTAGGGATAGGAGTTACTGGACAGGAAGCTAAGGACCACGAATGGGGTCTATTTTATGCCTGCAGGTACACGAAGTACCGATGGTACGTTTATTCCAGTCATTTACCAACCATCACCCATCACCTCTCTACCAACTGCATTGACCATGTGTATGGACGTGCACTTGTGGCTCTATAAAGTGAAAATATGTTAGAATGCATTGTCTAGATTGAGCCGAATGGATATCCTGTTGGGTTAATTATTACAAGTCTTTCCTTAGTCAGCTTATGCAATTATACAAAACATTTGAGGGATAATAATTAAACCCCTATACCCTATTATAACGAGTGTAATGTACAGAACGACAGATCATATGTACATGTAAAGCTTATCATAATGCAAAAAAAAATGATGGGTCTGGGCCTAGAGCCACGAACGCGATCTCGGCATAGGTCTGTGATTGTGTGTAGTAATTGAACTTAAATTGAGTTTTTTCATAGCTCAAAATCTGTATTTTTGTCTTTTTTCATGCATCAAATGGAAGTCATGAACATATGCGTGAGTATACCTTTTCGAACTTCTGAATCAGCAGCCGGTTAAATTCATTAATAGCATTTTAACCAAAAAACATGCTCGATATAATGACATCCTGGACCACAATTCCATAAATTGTAAGTAGCAAGACCTACACGTCAAACATGAATTGAGTACGAATTGATTGGACAACAACCTGAACTTCAATCTAACAAAATTTCTATCGACGACTTTTTAACCCCGGCTCTCGTCAAATCTTTGGGGAGTATAGAGTGAAATAATCCAATATCATCTTCAAGATCATTCCTAAATCATCCCTCCATTGATTCTGACAACTGATAAATGCCTATTACCGGCAAATCGAGAATAATTCATAATACTCATCTAATCACATTATGAGCTAACGCCTAATTGTAGGCAAAAAGACTGCTCATTGCATTGTGGAGGAAAACGAGGCTAGTAAAATCGAAATTTTTGAATTGTCAAATTGTTCACTTTTTTACTATATTCACTGTTCATGTCTTGAGCCAAAACAATTCTGGATAAATTTCTTGTCCAATGGTATATAACACAACATATGTCGCGATAACGATTATGAGTAATATGCGTTTGAAAACTCTTAATGAATCGTTATATTTTTCGTAGAGTTACCCCCCTGTATAGAAATCAAAGACATAGTCCTATGTTAAAAGACAAAACCACCCATTTAAATAGTTGCCATTTAAACATTAGAGCAAGGTAACAAATTACATTTTCTTTTAACTTTTTTCATAATCGTTGATAGTTTCTGCTCGAATAAATTTTTGACGAATAACTTATGTATAATTTATGAATAATTTATGTACAGTGGAACCTCGATTATCCGCGAGCGGATGATCCGCGGTGCGATTTATCCGCGAAAGCGAGTTCCATAGTAATGCTATGGACTTTCCCGAAAGTGAGATCAGATCAGTGAGTGGTAGTATTTTGCTTTTTTTTTTGTTTTGGTCATGGCTTTCACATTACACCTATCCCTCGATTTACACTAGAGATAGGTTCCCGATAAAACCGTGTAAAGTGAAATCTCCGTTTTTGCTATGTAAAACCGTGTGAAACGAAATAAGTCATCAATATATACTCAATTCAATCATTTATTTAAGTAAAACAATTATAGAAATCTACTTATGGAATTCATTATAAATTCTGGATACAAATAAACAAAGAATTCTTCAAGAAGCTAAATTGTAATAAGTTTATTCGCTATCGCCACTTTAAGGAACTACCAGTATTTTTATTCTGATTAGTATAAAGGCATCCTTAAAACTTGAGCATTCCTGATGCGATTCTGGTTCAACAGTCGACGAATTCGGGAAGATCTCAGATTTGACTTCAGACTAAGTGATAGAAGATTCAATTAACAGCTGCGTAGATTTGTTTTGCTTTATTTATCATAAAAATTTAATAAAGAGAGTCGAAAGCCGAAGATATAACTCTCCTTTTTCCTTTTATTTTTGTCGATATTCTTGGCATTCTAAGAGCTTGAAAAATTGACACAAATTACACGTCAAGACTCCAAAAATGCTAGTAAATTGATGGCTTGCCAGCTCGGGAACATAAAATCGCACTTGTAGTCAAAACTATAATCCTATTTTACTTGCTTACATATGAACTACAAATATACATTTTTCAAGTTTTTCAAAAGTTGTTATTTCATGAACCGTGTAAAAGCGAAATCGTGTAAAACAGGTACCGTGTAAATAGGGGATAGGTGTATTCGACTTCTGGTGTACACGAGCTCATAGATGGAGAGTTTAATGATTCCTATATTGATAAAACATAGTTATCACGAAAAATATTTCTTTTTTTGTGTTTGCATCTCTTTTTTAGTCGTTTATCGCGTTATCCGAGATTTTCGTGATCCTCGGTGACCTAGCCAGACTATTCCGCGGATAATCGAGGTTCTACTGTAGAATGAAAATTCTGAAAATTACTGAATCAACATGTAACATGTTGAAAATTATGTCCGAATACACAAGTGAAAGTTACGACAGCATTAACTTCCACCCGCCTTTTTAAGTGTGCTCGTTTCATTTGATTATCTGTGAAGTAATTAATATAATACGCACATACGAATGCACCTCATCCATGATTATGATCGGAATCATCGTCAGCGCCAACAGCATCTCAAGTAGCAATGAGCCGTCTATGAATCAATTAGATGCGCCACAGTAAACGAGGCACAAATGCGAACAAACAGGTTTTCAAGCTGTCTGGCTGCTGTTGTTGCTGCTATTGGTCGAAGGCCATTCGAAACACGTGCCTGAATGTCATAATTTAGTCGCGCCGTCACGCGTTGACCGAGCAGCCCCGCAAAGTCATGACCGTCTGAAGTGCATTCTGCCGTGTGATGTCTGAAATCATCGTGCCACGCTAATTTGACCTAATCGAGCGGTTCGGTGTATTCATAATGAGAAAGAATGGTTTTGCATAGCAAAGGGTTTTGCAGACAAACTCCGAACTCCTTCGACAGTTCTGCCTCCAGCTGCCGAAAAACCAACTGAACCTTTTTTTTATTTGGCCGATGGCAAGAAGTCGACAGCACCCGCACCCTTTCAAAGGGGGAAATTCATAAATGATATTTGGAAAGACACCGGTCCAAATTTAGAGCTCGCGCCAACATTTGCGTCCTGATCCCGAAACCGAAGGCTTCAACTCAACCAGACAGCAGTGGTTTTTTATTTGGGGGAGAACTTCACCAAAGGAACGAAAACAAAAATAAACTCTAATGTAAGCAATTCGTCCGAGAAGCTCAACAGAAGGTGTCCGCTCTCATATTTACTCTGGCTTCATCATTTCTCATTTCATCACCCATTTAGTCGTAATATTCCCACCACCTGCTACGGACAACCTCCTCTTCCCAAGGCGGGCGCACTTTAGGAAGATCGTCCGCCCCAACTTCCCGCCGACAATCCACCTCCACCTCATCTTTTTTGCACTTTGCGTTACGTTATACTCTGCCTAGAAGGAGACTGCTTTTTTTGGTCGTGTCTCGTCTGTCTAGTCGTGGTCGTCATCGTCATCGTCGTCATTGTCGGATGCATACATCAGACGCATGCACACTTTCGCACACACATACACACACATACACACACACCGTTCCGTCGCGTGTCTAAATTCGAGTGCACCGTCCTCCCCCTTCAAACTATGCGGTCCCGTTTACGAAACTGCTCGACGCAATAAGCCACGTATGACTCATGTCTGAAAAGGATTTCTTTTTTCGTTGTCAGCTGCCGAGGATCACAGGGTTGAAGCTTCTTTTATCGGAGATTTGATTTATTTATTCTTCCATCAAGTCAAGTCATTGAGACAATCCGCTCAATGAAAGTTGATAATCGCTCATCTTATTTCCTAAGAAGAATAAGACATCTATTGAGTGTTTTGGTCGAAAAATTATTCAAGATTACCTCAGCATGGGTTCCCTCTCATTGCTTAATTCCGGGGAATAAGAAAGCGGACTCGTTAGCTAAGGTGGGCGCTTCAGAAGGCACACTTTTTGAAAGGCAAATTGCTTATAACGAATTTTTTCACATTCCTCGTCAGCACACGCTCGTAAGTTGACAGCACATGTGGAGTGAAGATGAGTTCGGTCGCTGGTTACACACGATTATCCCTAAGGTCTCGACGAAAGCTTGGTTGAAGGGATTGAATGTAGGTAGTGATTTCATTCGCGTGATATCTCGGTTTATGTCCAATCACTACAACCTAAACGCGCATCCTTATCGCATTGGGCTCGCAGCAAACAATCTTTGTGATTGTGGCGATGGCTACCACGACATCGAGCATATTGTCTGGTCGTGTATCCGGTTCCATGCTGCTCGCTCTCAGCTCTCTAGAGCACTGAGAGCAAAAGGCAGACAATCGGAATCGGGTACCTCAGAAGCACCGATGTCAACGTTTAATGATGTTTCCTTCGTTGTGTCCCTGTTTCATATCCCTCCTGTCCGATCTATAAACTTTTACTTCGTCGCGACAATACATACACACACTCTTTACAGATACACGGGCCAAAGGTTGTGCAGTCCACTGATCATTCAACAAGAGCCAAAGGTTGTACCGCTCATGACAACTCTACACGAGCTGATGTTTGCGCCGGCTAGTGACCATTCTATCCTGGATTCCTCGAGTCGAGAAGACGCACCACGCTAGATATGGGGTACAGACTAGGGGGGCGTTGCTGATTGATGGTCAGCTGCATCCCAGTTGGAAGTATCCCGTGTCGGGCACAGGTACAGAGCATTGAAGACAGCAACATCACAATTACGAAAACACTTGTAATACTAACCTCGAGCCAACCGCGAGTAATCGGTTACAAATTACTAACATAGTTATAAGGCAAACATTGTCGAAATATTGAACTCCCGGCCCCGTCAGGTTGACGCCATATGAGCCTTAATAAAAATATATATATTTTGAATAAAAAAAAGTGTGCATATGGCTACAGGGCGCTTGCAGCGTGCATATGTATTAGTGATCTGTTGGGCAGACAAAAGAGATCGCTGCATAGGATTTATATGGATCGACAAGATTGAGCTTTGTTTAAATAATTATTTCAGCGAAATAGTTATAGAAATTAAGCGCTACAGTATATTAATAAAATGCGAATATATATATATATATATATATATATATATATATATATATATATATATATATATATATATATATATATATATATATATATATATATATATATATATATATATATATATATATATATATATATATATCTTTACATAGAAATATTTAATGTCCCATTTAGGCCTTGTGCTTTTTGCCCTAAAATGCTGGTCTTCGTGTGCAGATGTCCTTAATCAGTGGTTAGTTCTGCTAAAAAAGCAGATGATTAAGTTGAAATAAAGAACATATTTAGCCAGAAAAATCAACCAAGCCTCAGATATGATTTCCGGGTACCTGAATGCTCTGCGGAGAAGTGAAATATGGTTATAAGAAAATTGATCGGAAACGAAGATAATCCATCAATCGGCTAATTCATGAAAAATACAAGAAAGCATTCGAACGTGAGCTCGAGCCTTCTTCTTCTTCTTCTTCTTCTTTAATGGCACTAACGTTCCTAGAGGAACTTCACCGTCTCAACGTAGTATTACTTGCGTCATTTTTATTAGTACTTAGTTGAGATTTCTATGCCAAATAACACGCCTTGAATGCATTCTGAGTGGCAAGCTCTATAATACGCGTGATCACAGTGCAAGTCGGAGGAAATTTCTTTGACGAAAAATTCCCCCGACCAGTACGGGAATCGAACCCGAACACCCGGCAGCTCGAGCCTCTGTGTCTTGAATCTAGGTCCGAACATGCTGATAATCTTTTCCTGATATTTTTTTCGATTCAAAACTAGTGGGAAAGTCGCTCAATGAACATCGCAAAATTGGTGCTAGTAAGTTAAGCAATATGCGTCACACAAAAGCTCTTGTACAGTAAATAGCTTGCCTAACTGTTTCACAAAGTTCATGGTAGTTCTATGAAATATTTCGCGCTAATAGAAAGATCGCAACTATATTTAAATCATCTACAAGAACGTCGATTGATATTGAAACCGCTTCTGCTGCATAGAAGCTACGATTGTAAACAAATGATGTTTGCCCAACAGATGCTCTGCATGTATGTGTAGCAAGAGCCCTATACACTAAATTATTTTTTTACGTCACTGATGCCAGCGCGCAAAAAATAATCGCTTTAAAAAAATCGCATAATTTTGAGTAAATCATGTAAAAAAATATTGCCCTCGGCGCGGGCACGTTGCAACCACACTCGCAAACGCTCTTGCGCGAAATAGAATCACTCAAAAAAAAATCGCATAAAAAAGAAACCAGAATACAGTCATTCCATGCCAAACCGGTTCTCAGATTTTCTTGATTTCTACGCGCCTAGACTACCATGCGCCTATATTGAGTTATAGTTGAAACCGTGTCTTAAAATTTTTAAGTTTGAGATGACAGTAAATATCGACGTTTCGTGCAATTATAAGACATTAGGCATCAATTTTGACGTAGGATTACGTCTTTCGGGAACATTTTGTGGTACACATCGAAAATCGATCGTCAATCGATTTTGGCGCTTCATAACAATTTTTTATATTGAAGAAAATAATATATATCGTGAAACTAACTATCAAACAATTTAAAAATCTCAACCACTATCCTAACGGAAATACCCAGTTCTGATTGGTCGAAATTAACGACACATGCGGTGGGTCTCTAACAGAGACATCAAAACCAAGCTGCCTGGGGGAAATCGGCATTGCAAATACAAGAAAGTAGGAGGAGCTTTTGTTCCTAGCGAAACGTATTCCCTAACAGAAACACCAAAACCAAGCTGCCTGGGGGAAAACGGCATGGCAGATATAGGCAAGTCGAGGGCATTTTTGTATTGCAAGTAAAGTGAGTGATACGATTAATTCTAGCAAATAACATTTAAATTTAGAACTTTAATGTTGATTTCTTCGTGAAATTTCATGTCAATGACCGATCATGTATTGTGAAAAATTTAGCATAAGTGTAAGTGTAAAATTGTATATGGTAGCAGTTGTGTTAAAAATGACTTGATATATGAAACGATTTATTTCAAGTCACGTTTTTATGAAATAAAGTTAACGTTAATAACTATTTCCACTGTGAACGAAATCTCATGGTTTGCATACCAATCGAATCGGAAATTCTCTAAGATTTGTTTGATATGCTATACACTACAGTTCGCTAATCTTTAAACGGTTTAAATTCATGAAAACTGGAAGAATTTCCTTTTTCCCATAATTATTTTCTGTCAATTTGTGTGCTAACCCAACCCTTATTTCGAATGCTTATAACTCGAACATTTCTTAATAGATCGGAAAGATGCTTGCATCAATTGATAGGAAATATTTCTACGCGTCTATCACAATTAATAAAATGTTATTTTTCATAAGATGAACAATTGAATAACTGTAAAATGTCAAGCGTTATCTAAACGCCCTAACTGCCATGTTTGGATTGGCCCGATTTACGGTTTCCCCAACACAGACTTCACAATACACCAATTGATCATATGTCGCAATTTGTTTCTTTATATCAATGCACGCATTGCACTGAGTATTTAACGAGAGGCATCTTTCGTGCATCGCCATTCAACAAGCAACAAACATGGAAATGGAACATCGAAAAATATTCGCTAGCGTTCACAGCTCAAGGGGAAACATGAAACACCAAACGAGCAGAATAAGCGACCGATTTAAGATTTCCCCAACACAGACTTTAAAATCGATGCACCTGTGGAAGTCCGCTTTGCAAATATACATGCAAGTCAGGGGTATTTTTTGGTGTTGAGTACTTTTGTACTTGCTTGTCGTTGTGCAGACCGGAATATGTTTCTCTGAAACGTACTTTTAAACTGAGAAGCATGGGAAAATTGTCATTTCAGATACTAGAGGTGAATGAACGTTCGCGGTTCGAGAACTACGTAAACATGAGATGTGCAATAATTTCAGAGGGAAACGTAAAATACAATGACCGTTTGACAATTCTTCTGTTCACATATTTTGGTAGTCCTAGGCATCATATCAAACGTAAAAGGACGTTGATGAAATTTATTTGTAATGAAGAACATAATCTATTACAAAAATTTCAATGCATTCTTAAATAATATTCGAAGTGGTAAACAAGTGGATTGCATAATGTAATTGCGTAGTTCTACGTCGAAAATATGCGGTCGTGTCCTAGATACAACTCGTACAATTTTTTTTCTTTATTTCATTCATACATATCCCAGGAAACATCTCGTCTAGGATCACAGAGTGCGGTTTTCATCATATCTCGTTTCACTTCGTTTTTTTTATCTGATACGCACCATCCAACGTCTGTTTACCATCCTTCTGTCATCATCACATGGTAAACATTGGTGAAGTGAACAACTAAACAAAACGGCCCTTTTCAGGGCCACCAAATCATTATCAAAGAGTTTAACGATGTAATTCTTCAAACATATCCAAAATCAACAGATAACCTAACGGAATCCTACGTCAATTATGCGGTCGTGTCTCGAACACAACCCTCCTGTGACTTTTTTCAACTGTTCGATAGTTAATTTCATTACATATATTATTTTAATCAATGTAAAAAAAATTATAGAGTGTCGAAATTGATTGACGCAAAAATCTCATCAATCCTTCATTAAATGACTGAGCAATCAGCGTTTGAAATTGGACAATTTTCACGATGTGATCGATTTTCGATTTTCAAAAGAGGGTGCAATGCAGTGATATAGATGCAACATGTCACGTTGCAATTCAGATATAAGCGTGACTTCACGACATTTTTTTTTAGAGAAGAATGAACTGCAATGTTTGGACAAACATTAATACAAACAAGAAGAAGAAAATTACGTAGCCCTTGAACACCACCTCGGGAAAACATCCCTGTTCCATTCCTTTGGTGTATATTTTTGGTTACGGCATTGATGCCGTTCGGCTTGTCTGTCTGTTGCTCCGTTTTGTTTGTCTCCGCCAGCGAATCAGACAGCAGCTTAGTCAGCGTGAAATACCGTATCCACAGAGTATCGGCAGCGAACGATGCACAAACCGCGTCTCCGCTTCTCTAACGGCTGTCGATGCATGCGGCGGGACAGGAAGCGGAACAGGGAGGAGGAGCGCCACACGCTTCACTATTCCGTCACGTCTGGGCTCTTCAGCCGAATGACGCTCATTGTAGATGAAAACAATTCAAACGCCCAATGCTAACATCCAACAATAAACATGGGAGGATAGGGAGGGGGGAGAGAAAAAACACAAATGTTAGTCCGAAAATATTCAATGTCAACGGTGTTGACGAATGGCACTAACAACATAAATAAGTTGATGGCCTGTGACTAAGATGGATTATTCAACGTGACGTGTGGTAACGCGAGAAAAAAAATCCATCGATTGTTTTCAGCTATCGTAAAATTTGTTTAACCGGATGTGTTATCCGCTTGCAACAAAACTCTGAACCTATCTACCGGATCGAAAATCCAAGTTTGGAAAACATTTTTTTTTCTGTGGCAACGGCTTTAAAGCTACGTGATTAGAAATTGACTTTGCAGACTTCAACGCATCGCGTAGTGAAGCACAAGAGGAAGAAGGCGAAGCAAAGTGTTGATGGAAAAGATTTAATTACATAACAATAATTAAAACGTAGGATAACCGTCTGCACACATTTTGCGATCACCACAGAGCTTTCGTGGCCATAAATGGCGGTCGAGCGCAGACAGACGGATCATTATTGACGGTCGGTAGGCGGCTGTCGGCGGTCAGAGCGGCCGCGCGCTGGCTGTTGTAGTCATCCGTCTGCGCCAAGCCAGCGTTCTTATTATGCAATCGATGCCAGCACGAGGCCGATGCTGTTATGAAAAACACGCCGACGAATAACCGTTCGATGGATGGCGCACAGCGGGTTTTTAACTGTGAATGGGGCTTTATTGTGGCATCCAAGCTGCCGAAATTAGGCATTTTGAGAATAGCTTGCATTTTTTGTTGACATGCACAGTTTCACAAAAACATGAAAATATCCCATTGTTTAAAAATACCTAATCACTTTTCAAACTGTTCTCTTTGACCCGAAATCATTACGCCATTGGAGAGATTGGAATTAAATCCGTCTGCTGCTGGAGAAGCAGGTGATGTGAGTCATTATTATGTCTGCGGTTACTTCACCCCCGCCGTCATCATCATCATCACCACCGGCAGCATTCAGTAGCTTCACGATTCGTAGTAGGCAAAATTCCAGACATGGCGAACGGGACCAGACGAAGAATAAACAGTACGAACGATATCCGTGCCAGACAAACGACCGATTTGACCGCGTTTAAAGTACTTATCTATATACCGTTTAATATTTTCTTCTTTAATATTTGTATATATTAGCGGCGGTCTTAAGCCGATGGTTTTGGAGGCTGAATCCAAGAGATTCACCGTGCGAAGGAGGGAGGGATGTTTGTTTTTATATTTCACGGCACTTTGTATGTCTGGCTGTTTCCAGTGTTCATTTCATGCAAGGTGAGGAAGTTTGACACTCGGTTTGGTGGCGAACATGTGGAGTGGTGGCTTTGGAGGGGCAGATGAAAGCATCTCCAGACAGAAAGTCATTCAAATTTGGCAAACAATAGGTGCTAAGCAGGTTTGAATCGAGCGCTGTCTGCTCGGTTGTGACGGAAAAAAAACAGCCACCCGGTGGAGTGTGGGTGGGTCGAGCACGATACTTATGCGTAGTTGCGGACATGACGACACTTCAGCTCAATATTCCCAGAAGCGTTTTGTTAGAAAACTAATACCAGTAACTAATCTACCCGTGCAGCAGAGTGGGTTTTTAATGATGGATTTTAATTTCATTCCTGGGTTACGTTGAATTCGGTTGAACTGAATTGAAATAGCACACCGAGACCACCCGAAAAAAAAGTAACTTGCGCGTTTTGTTCATGGTTTTCAGTTCAAAACATACCCGATTCATTCTTACTGTGCATACAGGGTGTGTTCGGTTTTCTTCCACTAATACGATGCAAATCAGCTAGTTTTTAGCCTGATCAAAGCTGAAATTATATTTGTCTTTTTACAGTTCATACTTGAATCATTTTCAAATCGCACAAATTTAGTTTCCTTTTAGTTGAACATATTTTTAAGTAATCAATTCATTTACTACTTACAAATAAGCAATTGAAATAATCCTTAATTGAATCTATTTTTTTATAATTCTTGTATCTTGTATTTTCACCTCTAACTTTGATTCTGTTCGCTTTGTAATGTTTTATTTACACCTTATCTTTGTTTTCACGCCGTCTGTTAAGACAAAATAACTGCCTCACATTGCGACAGGGACATCTTTATCTGCCCTGCGGTTTCGATCACAACAGGGTGTTAGGTAGCTTATCAAAAACATCTTAGAAGGTAATAGAGGTTCATATTCGATGAAGGAAACAAAACACATCAATGAATATGATGAATTAACAACTATTACAAAGCTATTAATTTCATTCATTTTTAACTCGTCTTTTTTTTAAAAAATGCACTCAATAATACAACTTCAATATCTTCATTCGAAAACTGAGAAAAATTCTCATTGCATAATGTTCACACATTACTAGAGGGTGTGTCACATCAAATTGCATCACGGAAAAAACGCTGTAGAAATTTAATTTTTAGGAATTATATCTTCAGCTTTCGCTTATAATCAGATAATAGTGTATAGATCACGTTGGCCATGCTTCACTGTCAATTTTTCGTAAATTTGGAAAAATGTCGTCGAACGAAAAAGAGCGTCGTGAATTAATCCTGTGCACTCATTTCGAGAATCCGGAGTTGTCACATCGGGACATCGGTAAGATGCTGGGAATCGTCCAATCCACGGTCAGCAGAGTACTAAAACGATACTTCGAGAACCTAACCATCGACCGGAAGGTGAAGAACGGCAAAAATGGATGCTCCGTCAGTGAAAAAGATCACAAGCGCGTAGTTAAGCAGTTTAGACGTGATCCGAGAAGTTCGGTCCGGGATGTCGCCAATAAGCTGAATTTGTCAACTTCATTCGTCCAGCGGACCAAGCAGCGGGAGAGCCTGCGTACATACAAGGTTCAGAAGGCTCCTAACCGCGACGAAAGGCAAAACATGGTGGGGAAGACGCGAGCCCGGAAGCTGTACACCGAAATTCTGACGAAGCCGCGTTGCCTGGTAATGGACGACGAAACCTACGTCAAAGCGGACTTTCGTCAGCTGCCGGGCCTGTTGTTCTTCTCCGCAGAGGACAAATTCAGCGTTCCGGAGGAGATTCACAAGCAGAAACTATCCAAGTTTGCCAAAAAGTACATGGTGTGGCAAGCGATCTGCTCTTGCGGAAAGCGGAGCGCCCCCTTCGTGATGACCGGCACGGTAAACGGGCACGTTTACCTTAAGGAGTGCCTACAGAAGCGCTTACTACCACTATTGAAGCAGCACGAGGGCCCGACGAGGGGGGCTGCCATACAAATTAAACACAAATTTCTGCATTACTCGAGAATTAATCAGGCAAACGAAACCAAATTTGGCATGTGCAGGTTTTAGGGTGCAATAGATGTTTCTATGGTGGTTAGACATTCCACCCCCCTCTCTAAGGGGAGGGGGAGGGGTACATGCTATTTGCAAGTGGTTGAAAAATATTGAACGAGAATTGTATCTGAAAATAATCTGATATTACAATGATGAGTTTTGGTAGAAGTACTAGGAATTTTTGGTAAAAGGTAAATTCATCGGGGTCGATTAGAAGATCAATCAATGAACAGTTCCGCGATTGGACTCGTGAACTTGCGCTTAGTAAGAGAACGTGAATGTTTGAAGGTATTGATAACAAAAAACAAATTTTGGGCGGGACGAAGTTTGCCGGGTCAGCTAGTCTTCTATATATATATAAAAAGGGATTTCTGTCTGTCTGATTCTTATGGACTCGAAAACTACTGAACCGATCGACATGAAAATTGGTATGTAGGGGTTTTTAGGCTCGGGGAAGGTTCTTATGATATTTCGAGAAACATCCGCCCCCCCTCCCCTTCTTTAAGGTGGGGCTGCCATACAAATGAAACTCAAATTTCTGCGCAACACGAGAATTAATCGAGCAAATAAACCAAATTTGGCATGTGAATGTTTTAGGGTGCAATAAATGTTTTTACGGTGGTTAGACACTCCTCCCCCATCTCTATGGGAGGCTACCATACAAATGAAGCATGAATGTCTGCATAACTCGAGAACTTATCAAGCAAACAGAACCAAATTTGGCAAGTGGAGGTTTTAGGAGACAAGAAACGATTCTTAAGTGGTTTCACATTCCTCCCCTTCTACATGGGTTGCGCTGATTAAATCAAGAACTAATCAAGCAAATGGAATCAAATTTGGCATATAGAGGTGTAAGAGATTGATAAACGTTTCTATTGTGGTTCGACACTCTTCCCCTCTCTCTAAGGGAAGGCTGCCATACAAATGAAACACAACACTGCTCGCATCATGTGATATTTTGGGATTATTTATTTACTTATTTTATATTGGTAATATGCACACCAATGAGTGTTGTTTATTTATTTGTAAATTTATTCATTTACAATATTTCTGTGTATATATAATGATTTATTTATTTATATATATATAGCTATTTATTTAATTATTTATTGATTTATATACTTATTTATTTATTTATTGGTTAGGATAGTTAGTAATTATTCAAATATAAAATATTCAAACAGATTCAAATATTTAAATTCAAAAACTCATACTGAAACATTTACAGTGTACCTCCACTAAGTCACAACCGAAAGTAAACTAAAAGATACTCCAGAAAGTATACTTGGAAGAGCTTAGGTTTCCCATCCCACCACCCTGGAGCAGGGCGAAAGCTCAATCGCAGAAGTAGTTCGGCCAATGAGTGTCTGTTCGCGCAGCGCTTATTTTCGTGGTCTTGAGTTTGGGGAGGGGAATGAGAAGGTCATATTCAATTCAATATTTTGTTCGCGATCGCTATTTGTAAGTTTTCTCTATATAACGTGGTGCTTTGTTATTATAATTGGAATGGTTTTCAGCGTGAGCATTGTTCCTAGCATCCTAAAGAACCGCTTATTTATTGAAGTGAAAAATAAAGTGACAGGTAGTTATTATGATGTGAGACTTATTGGCTAATTTTAATTACGGTAATTTGCAAACTTTGCAAAATAGGAAAATTCCTCTTGGCGAAACCCGACAAGCAAACACGTCGAAGAAAAGGAAGTAACCGCTGAACAGAACCAACCGGCGGAACTCCGCATCCAGAAAACTACAAGGAGTGGGTGAGGAAACTTTGTCCATGTCCATTTTTTGTCCATGTGCACATGTGATGTCCCTTAGATTTAAGCAAAGATTAATGTACAAATAATTTGTATAAATGTAAATCTGTAGTCCACTTAGAAAGTTTTTCATCATGTCGTTATGTTAGGAGTAAAAGTCTTGAATATAATGTGATCCTGTAATCGTTCTTTTATTGTCATTAAGGTTTCACGTTATCCATGTTCGGAATGTCGGGATTTTTTTTTTTTGGTTGTCAGCATTTTTGTTTCCCAGATGGCCGTGCCAGTCTTGTGGATTGTTGTTGAACATTGCCTGTGATGAGAAAACCTTGTAGAGTTTTTCCGTCTTTTTCAGAGTAATTCTCAGGTGTTTGGTGATTTTCTTGGAGCTTCCTGCGGGTGTCTTCTGTCAGCCTTCGCTGACTGGAATTGTTACAGCTCGACCGTTCTCCGATCCTTATAAAAGGACATAATCTAGGCCTGCGTGTCAGGCCTCTAGCTGGGCAACGAACACGGCGATTGGTCCTCGAAAGACGTGGCGCTTAAGCCAATCGCTCAAGAGAGGACGGGTGGGATAGCTAAGCCTTTAGCCTTCTTCGAGCTGGCCGTAGGTTCCGGGTTGTCTTTTGAAACCCGGTCCGCTACAAAAAGGGAAAATTCGAAAAATTCAATTCGCATGTGCTATACAATTATATATTGACAAACGTTGTTAGTTCATTTGATGTTTGCGGTAACGAAATTGATCTTCGTTCGAAAGTGGAAATGGATTTTAATGTGATAAAATGCACTCCTATATCGTCTTCTATCTATATAAAAAAAATGAATCACCGAATGTATTGATAAGAGCAAAACTGGAGAAAGGAATTGTCCGATTTAGGTCTGTCTTCATTCTATCATATTTTCTGTATCAAATATTTATTCCATGTAACGGAGAAACATGTTATTTGCAAGTGGATGAAAAATCTTGCACGAGAATTGTGTCTGAAAGTAATTTTATATTACAATCTCGAGTTTTGGTGGAAGTACTGAATTTTTATAGTAAAAAAATCATTTTAAAGGGTAGGTTAGAGAATCAATCAATGAACAATTTTGCGATTGGACCCCTGAACGTACGCTTAGTAAGAAAACGTGGATGTGATAAGGAAAAATAAATTTTGGGCGGGACGAAGTTTGCCGGGTCAGCTAGTATTTTATATTTTGCCGACGTGTTTGAAAAGGAACTGCAACGAAAGTAAAAGAGATTTGGTTCCAAGAGATGAGCCGTATAGCAGTTTGAGAAGACATGTATTGTTTTGATCAAAACAATAAAGTTGGTCATGTAATTTTGAAGTAGAACTACGTCTATCTTGAAGGGTGCCAAATTTGAAAACATGACGTGTTTTCACGCAACGATTCCAAACATTGATAGCTTTTTTGCTGCTAACAGATTTTGTTTGTTAGCAAACCAATCGATTAAAATTTTTATTTAAGATTTTAATAGAGAGCTCTTCGTCGACTATCACAATCTTGGACTAAACATCTGTTACCGTTTGTTTTGTTGATGAGGTTCGTTTGTAATGTTTAACGATTGTATTTTTAATACTTACCCAGTGTTTAAGATTAGGTACACTAACACCAAACAAGTTGGTTAAGAGAATAGAGGGAATTTCATTTCAATCATGAATGCAAGAAAGACAGGAAGAGGAAAAAAAGAGTGTGAAGGCGAACGAAATGCACTTTTACAAAATACAAAATACATTTCTATATACGAATGAAAACACATTTCTTCGTCTTTAATTGGATTATATAGACACAATTTAGTTCTTGGATGGAACTCACATTCCCAGTGGAACTTTTGCTTTCTCAATGTAGATATTACTTACGTCATTTTATCAGTAGGGTAAATGATCTTGGTTTGTCCGTTTTAGGGTGTTTTCATGCAACTAGTAAATGCAAGTCGATTTTTCTTCGTGGAAATCACATATAACCAATACGGGTTTGGGTTTGTTGAAAAGCCCCAGTCACTAGTTGCTAATACTATCAGAAGGTGTTGGCATTATTCAAATGTTTATGTTTTGACGTGGGACTACGTCTAACCGGATTATATGGGGGGTAAAATGAAAACCTAAACACAGAACATTTGAAAAAAAAATGGAATATTCCGAATGCTTATAACTCGTACATTTCTTACTGGATCGGAAAGATGTTTGCATCAATTGTCAGACTTCAAATCCATGGAGCATGAGGAAATTGGCATTACAAATTCATGCAGGTCTGGGGTATTTTTGTTTCTACTGAAATGTGTTTACCTGGTGCCTGGAAAAATCAGCATTGCAAATAAATTCCAACTACGAGTACTTTCGAACTTCATTGACTTTGTGCAGACAAGAATATGTTTTCTTTAAATTTAGGAACCTGGGAAAATTTTGCAGATATTAGAGGCGAATGAACTTTCAAGTGTAATGTAAAAAGTATAAGTTGAAGTTATTGCTTCATGCTTCGGGGGTACTTTTGCACCCGCATTTTTTTTTTGCACTCCGAAAAGCGTTTTCCTAACACGGATTACAAAAACGGGTACGATCACAATGCTTTGGTTCGCTTTGGATTCATGATTGCATTGAAAAATATGCCTTCATATCTTCTGCTCACTGAAGTTCATCAAATCAAGCAAATTCGCGGTTCGAGAAGCACGTACACTTGAGAGATGCAAACTTGAGATGGGAATGTAAAGTAAAAAAAAAAATCGTTTGATGATTCTTCCGTTCACATATATTGTCCTAGGCATCATACTAAACGTAAAATGACTATCATTGAATTTATTTGTAACGAAGAACATAATCTATCACAATGCATGAATTGACCTTACATGGCATTCATTCAATCTCTTTACTCACAAAGCAAATATATTGATTTCGATTGAATCCGGAAATTGTTTCATTCAATCAAAAATTTAATCAATACAAACAAATGATTGCTAAGCTAAGCTAGTCCCACGTCAACTTTGCGGTTATATCATAGATATCCCACTCATTTTTTTAATGATTTTCCTCAAAGAGGAATTATGATCATGGTTTGTCCACCTCTGATCATGGTTTGTCCGGTTTTAGAAATCACCATTTATGAATAAAAAAATTCGAATGTTCGAAAAGAATTGTTGCATATATCATTGTATGAGTTTACTGTCATCATATTGATCCATTCATAATTTAGGCTTTCTTCAGAATTTTGCCTTTTCTTGGGCATTTTAAAAGTGTTCACCTCAACACACTCAACTTACTTTATTTCTGCTATGCCCGAAGGACACCATAAACAAACTGCAGCGCGCCAAGCGGTTGCCATAGTAATCATGTGGACAAAACAACATTTGTGAATCGGACAACTCATGATCATAATTGAGGCAATCGAAATGCATTAATTACATTGTTTAGCCAAGTAAATTTGATTCAAATGGTGTGCAAGCACGATGTTTACAATATTTGTAAGTGTTATAATCCAGAAAAGGTCTTAATACGTGCCAAATGCTCATCTGGTGATTGATTAAAAGTTAGCTCAAATGAGGGGCGCATTGACACCAATAAAGTTGGTTTTTTAAAGGTCTTTATTTCAATCCAAATGTAAAACTTATGACATTTTTTGACATTAAATTCATTTTTGTTCATCTGATCTCATACCATGTACATTAGGGTGCCAATGAATGTATGGGAAAAAATCGATCCTAAAATTTCAAAAAGTTACCCTATACAAAATGTTCACCACCTCTAAAAAACACCCTAAACCAAATATCAGCTTAATCGGAGATAAGGGAAACTGGCGCAAAGCGGTCAAAGTTTGAGTTTTTTGAAAATCGAAAAATCACCCAAGGGGGGAGTGAAAGAAATGGGGGTTTACGAATGAAAAATCGAGATAACTATTTTTATTGGTACTCAAAACTATACTTTTCATTTCGTTCTCCGAAAAAAAAAACTAAGTCCCAGAATGTCGATTTTTGATAAAAAAAATTTCGAGATAACACTAAATCTCGACGTTTTATGCAATTTTGGCTTCAAAAATTTTGTTTCAAAAACCCCGATTTCCTTTACTCCATTCTTGGGTGATTTATCGATTTTCAAAAAACTCAAACTTTGACCGCTTTGCGCCAGTCTCCCTTAAGTCCGATTGAGCCGTTTTTTTGCATAGGGTGTTTTTCCGAGGTGGTGAACATATTATATGGGGTAACTTTTTGAAATTCGCGATGACCATTTTCATTGGCACCCTAATGTGGGTACTGCATCTTCGTCATAACGAGCAGTTGAACTGGCATTCCCTACATTGATTTGTTGTTATTACAGTTAAGGCTGTTCTTAAAATATTTTTCGAATTTTTTTTTCTCGTATTTTGTGAAACATTGATTATTTTTTGATTTTTATAGAAAATTCATTTCAATTCTATGTCATTTGTGGATCAGTTGATATTACTTCGAGGATTATAATTTGATTTTTTTTTTAAACAATCCAAGGACATTAAGCATGTCACCAATCAAGAAGTTGAACATGTTTAATCTTTTCCTAAGGAATGCCCTGCGTCTATAAACGGAAATCCAATCGCCAAATGTGGACTGTTTAGAAGATGACTGCAACCAAACGCAAAATAATTGAGGGTCTGCCCGTTTATACTACTGAAAAGCGCGATATCACTTCTAGGTGGATTAACCCGATGTTTTCATCATTTAACGGACATTCGTGATGAGTTCAGGCCTTGGTTGAATAAAATTATTCCCCTCGCGATCGATAAACCTCTACTCTTCATATTTTAAAAAGGTGTCCATATTACCCGCATCGAAAAAAAAGTTGTACTTTTCGGTCTGTTTTAATTTCAGTAAAACACATTGAAAAAGACTTTTTTTTTGGAAAATATTTGACCAATCAGGTAAAAAACAGTATATTGCAAGAAAACGGCATCAAAGTTTTGGGAAACATGAGTTTCCAAAGATGTAATTGAAGTTCTACTTAACATGTCCGTTTTAACCCACCTCCCCTACACGGTAACGCGAATATTGTGAATAGAAAGTGCATTTAATCCCACATTTGAGGTAATAAATAAATCCAAACTTATGTAGATGCCAGAGAATGTAGAACCCAACTCTCTTAAGTTTTATTTCGTTAACAAGTTAGAAACCGAAATAAATCAACATTGTGCAATTAACCGTCAGCCATTCCATGCCAAACCGATACAGTGGTTCTCTGATTTCCGCGAAAAGCGGTAGTTTTGTTTCTTATCGCAAAATATTAGATCGGTTTTTTTATTTTTTTAGGGTGACCATTTCCATTTTAGGGTGGTCCAAAAAATCTTTTTTTTTCTCTTTTTTTCTAGAATGATTTTTTTCAAAAAATCATAGCTTTTGAACTGCTGAACTGATTATCGATACATCAAATTAAAACCAATTTGCTGGTGTTTTTTGAAAAAATATCATAGATGCAGAAAATTTTAATTTTGTTTTCGTTATTATTGATTTTATTTGCTTTTTATGGTTTTCATGGTCTCGGGACCAAGGGCGCCGATTTTTCAATTTTTTTTTCTTGAAAGCTGAGGTTTTTTTACATAATATACCCAAAACTCAGAGAGGCGTCATTTTTTTGTTCTTGAGTTATTATTTTTCAAAATTAACCGATGGTCTGAAAAATCATGTTTCCCCTTTTTCCGAAAATGACTTTTTACAAAAATGTATAACTTTTGAATTATTGGGCCGATTCAGATGATCGATATATCAATTTGAATCTAATAAGATCTTCTTTGAAAAAATACCATACTTCTGCAAAAAAAAAAAACGAAACAGAGACGTGCACCCTAACGAAAAAAAATTAAAAATACGGGTCCAATATTTTGTGATAAGAAACAAAACTACCACTTTTCACGAAACTCTGAGAACCACTATATCGGTTTGTCATGGAATGGTTGCCGTGCTATGGGAATAAAAGACACTGAATTTAATTGATTTCGAAAAACGTGTCATTCATTCATTAATTGAAGTTCGAGAGTCGTCTATTATCGATCGTGAATGTATGAAGAAACAATTTCAAAAGAAAACTAAAACAAAAAAATTGGGTGAGACAAAATTCGCCTATTCTGCTGATGATGATGATGATGATGACCCACTTCATACCCCTACAAAGGTTTGAACAGGTCGATTTATCTTATAGATAGTATTTATGTTTGCATTAAAGTTAAGAGACCAGCATTATAAAGCAAAATCAAAAACGAACTGACTCTGTTGCAGTTTCTATTAATCGAACATTATAAATTGGCGGAAACTGTAAAAAAAAACAATGTTTCCATCCGTATCGACATTGACATAATCATAGTCTCAACTTCAGATCCAAAGCTTTCGCAAGGCCTGTCAAGAAAATTTCCAGCCCGGGAAGATCCTTGACTGATTGGGAATTTAACCCAATATCTAAAAGTGTCAACTAAGAACATATTAGAGATCTGCCACTATTCAGAAATACTCGATATAACCATCTTATGAAAAGATAGTTTACAACAATTCTGAATGAGCTATCCCCATTCCAGTTTCCACTTCAGACCCCATATAAAATTTCATTGTGTATCAGTGTTCCGCCAGTGTTCATTATTAACATAGTCCAGACCGACCAAACGCGCGCGAGGCTCAAACTTTCGTAGACAACGCTCGTTATTATTTTTTACAATATACATTAACAACAAAGAAGAAAAAAACATCATCATCATCAGTACGAACATGGTAGTTTTACCTGTAAATGAATTTTGTGAATGTCAATCAATTATAAACATAAATAAATTATTAAGCAAAAATTTTATGGAAACCTGTTTACAAAACAGATTTTACGTGTGAAATACACATTTTCTTAAACTCTGCCATTGTTGCCGCACGTTTTATTTCTCTGGGCATCGAATTGAAAAAAAATTATACCTTTATACAACAACGAATTATGTGACCTACTAAACATAAAGTTTGGTGTTCTTGCATCATTCGCGTTTCTTGTATTGTATCTAAGAACATCACTTCCTCTTTCAATTCGATCACACAAATATCGAGGCAGCACACCGTTTAAAATTTTAAAGATGAACACCATTGTCAAGTAATAAATTCTTTGCTTAATAGATAGCCACTGTAGCGCGTCCAACATCAAACTAAAGGAAGTGTATCTACTACATCTTAAAATCAAACGCATTACCTTATTTTGCAAACGCTGCAATCTCGTTAGTTGTGTATTGTTTGCAAGGAATAGGATCGACGAGCAAAAATCTATATGCGGTGAAATCAAAGATTTGTACAAATTAATTTTACTGCTTACTGTCAGCTCTTTCTTCAAACGACACAAAACGCCGTACTTCTTGGCAATCTTTTTGATGACATTGTTAATGTGAGACTTAAAAGTTAAATTGTCATCAATGATAACTCGTAAGTATTTTATATCTTTCACGCGTTCTAATGTCTCACCGTCTATTTCGAAATTAACGTCAACACTGGAGTTTGCTGCAGAAATGAGCATGTATTTAGTTTTGCTAACATTTAACTTTAATTGCTTAAATTTGAGCCATTTAGCTAGAGAATGCAAATCTTCGTCTATGTGCTCCGCGGTTTCTTTTATATCCTTAGCTGCGATGAACAGCACAGTATCATCCGCGAACAATTTAATGTCGCAATATCGTAAAACCCGTCGCATATCATTTATATATAAAATGAACAAAATGGGCCCTAAAACACTTCCCTGTGGCACCCCGAGTGAGTTACCAATGGGATCGGAAACAGAATCGTTGAAATGAGTCTTTTGAGTTCTGTCGCACAGATAGCTTTCAAACCATTTGTACGCCATCCCTCCAATTCCAATGCGCTTCAATGTTTGTAACAACAAGGGCCTAGAAATTGTTTCAAAAGCGCGTTTAAAATCCAGAAATACCGCAAATATAGTCTCTTTCGCCTCGATGTTCTCTTTCCATTTTGCTAACACCAGGTTCAGTGCGGTTTCAAAAGAGTGTCCCTCTCGATATCCCGACTGTTCTGGCATTAGCAAATTGTTGTTATCTATAAAATGAAACAGCTGACCTTTCACAACAAGTTCTAACAGTTTTTCTAATATGTGCAACATGTTAATAGGGCGGTAATCTTCGGCTTTATCCGTCCCATTAACTTTGGGAATTGGAATTACAATGGGTTTTCTTCCAAACCTTTGGCACGTGCCCAGTTCGTAGAGATTCATTTATCAGGTCGAGCAGATCGTGTCTAATGGCATGAAAACCAATCTTGAATCACTTTTGCGTTGACATTATCGGTACCAGCCGATTTTTTCAATGAAAAACAAATACCTTTCAAATCAGCGAAAGTGATAGGTGAAAAACCATCTAACGGGTGTTAAATAAAAAATGAGAATTTTTTCAATACCTTTCAGTAACTCAAATAAAGAGCGTAATATTTTCTTTCTCCAAGAAAATTGCTCTTTGGGCTCCCTAGAAACAGTAGGCGTGTTTGGTTTTACTGGTTTGAATTTAGTCAAAGCAAAGATGGCGTCGAAACAGCACGTGCTCCGCGAACGCATTGTACGGTTCTACGAAACGCATTTGCAGCAAGGAAAAAAGTTCACGGTGGCACATTTTAAGGAATAAAATGTACCTGTCAGTACGGTATATCGTATCCTGGGTTCCCTGAACGTAGAGCGGAAGGTCGGAAGTGGTCGTCCGGTGACGATAATGACGAAGCATCGTTAAAGAAGCTGTTTGACAACAAGGACGCAACCAGCCTGCGTTCCGACCGGGGCATTTCAAAGCCTTGGTTTAAGCCGAGCGGTCTGGCAATCAACCAACAAATCTATCGAGAGGAGTGTCTCGATAAAATCCTGCTGCCGTTCCTGAACGAGCATCACGCGGATGGGAAGTACGTCTTCTGGCCGGACAAGGCGTCTTCCCATTACGCCAAGAAGACGCTGACGAATCTTGAGGAGAAAAAGATACCGTTCGTGCCGAAAGATCGTAACCCAACAAACTTGCCCCAGTGCCGCCCAATATAGGATTTCTTTGGCTCACTCAGTGCCCTAGTGTATAAAAACAATTGGAGGGCCAAGGACACGAAGCAACTGACTACAAGAATCCGGAATTGTATCCGGAAAATGGACGTAAGTGCCGTACAACGTTCTTGTGAGAGCATCGCGACAAAGTTGCGTCGGACAGCAGACCACGGCCCTTACTCGAACATTCACTGACATTTTTTTGAAGAAAATACATTATGTTATTAATAAAAAATACTGAAATCCTGAATGTACTTTTTGTCTCTTTTGCGTTTGAGGTGCAGCAGATCCAAAGAGTACCAGCTGTTCGAATTACTTAATTCTATATATTTTTCAATTACTAATTTATTCGTACACTCTTTCAAAGTATTAGTTAGAACAGCTGCTCTATCATTCAGATGTCCAGTAGTTGCTTCAAAATCCAGGCTTGCCGCCACAAGTTGAGACATAGCTTCTCGAGAATATTGTTTCCAGCATTTGATCTTTACTTTGTTTCTATCACAGTCCTTCTGTCCATTCTCAATGTTAACAAAAATTGTCTCATGGTCAGTTATTTTAAATTTAGCCTCTGTCGAAGAATGAACAGTAGCAAAATTTGAAAAAACGTTCTACTAGTTCTACTATGTTTAGAAATTCTAGTAGCTTTGATAACCGTTTGTTTTAAGTTAATATAATGCGATGATTGTTTCAACTGATTCGAATTTCGTACATTAAGCCAATCAATGTTAAAATCGCCAGCAATTACATTTAATTTACTGCAATCAACGACATTTTCCCACCAGTTCTCCAAAATGTCAATAAAACGCTGGTGACTGGAATTAGGGGAATGGTATACAATTCCATAATTTCCCATCTTCATGCCCCTTTCAACTGAAAGAGCCAAGAACCAATTATTTTCAACAGATTCGTTTAACCGGATGTTGAATTTAACTGATTCTTTTGCATAAATTGCAACACTTCCAGTGTGTTTGGAGTGAGACAAGCAAAAAGCAACTTCATAACCCGGTATGTTGTATTGGTCAAATGAATCTTCATTAACTATGTGAGTTTCAGCAAGAAATACCATTTGAGGTCGCTAGTAAACTATATTTTGGTTTCTTTGGTATGTGAACCGCCGATTCAGCCGTATTAACTTCGTTACCCTGCTTACTAATAATAATTCAAGTGCAAATCTGTTTTGTCTGGCGGGACGGTTCGACACTAGGAAACAAGCAAAACAACAACAACAAAAAAACAATTCTCCTCGTACGGCACGTCTTCTCATTGCCAATTCATCATAGTGCATCCACGAAGCCAAACAATTCCCATGCAACTATTTCACGTGACTGATTGATGAGACATATTTCTGTCTGCCATAAGAGTGAATTCTTCTTCATGCGATTCATTACGAAGACAAAACATTGTGCACCGGGGATATCAGGCGGATCCGAAACATGTTCGGTGTGCCGGGGTTAATCCGTATAGACCCATCTCCCAGTAACGTATGCAAAAAGAACGGGTTTCTTTATTAGAAAAATACGCGTAATCATTTCCAGGTATTCCTCTCGTGTATACGCAAAACATAACAACGCGTACCGTTCTGAATCATATTTCGGACGATTAAGGCATATGATGTAGCAAACAGGTCTAAACTTTATGCACAGGTATTATTTGGTTGATATTTTTAATAAATTAGTTCAATATGCTTTTTAAGCTTTCTACTTTGGTACCTAAAGGGTGTGTCACATCAAATTGCATCACGGAAAAAACGCTGTAGAAATTCACCCAGTAGACCGATCCTTTTGAAAATTTTAGACAGTAAAATAAAAACTATTAAACAACTTTTGGCATTTTCTTTTTATTCATACTTCGAGCCCAATGTCCTGGAAAAAAGGTAATGAAGATGATCGAGTTTTGAGCGACATAACATGCGCTGCCATAACTATTTCGCAAATAGTGACGTCAGTCGTTGTGTTTATCTTTGATTGCCCACCGCATCCATGTGAAAATGCTATTTTCAGGAAGTAATTTATCAATTAAAAACGTTAATTTTTGTAGAGCTCCCGCTGACTATGAGACTAAAGTGATAGCGTGGAGTGAATATTTGTGAAATCTCGTCGAAAAAGACGGATAAAAGTGATATTTCCTTGCGGCATTTTCACTCCCCCGCGTTCATAGAAACAAATGAAGTTTCATTGTTTTACCGTTATGAAGTTGATTTTTCGAAGGCTCTCAGTGTCGGTGTGTATGTTGTGAGATAATAATCGCCAACTAATCAAAATTTCACCGAAAATGTTACTGTTTTCCAGAACTAAGCATACGACTGCTTTCTGGACCTTTTACCACATGAATAATCGAAATAAGCTACGATATAATTGTCATCTGTTAAAAAACAACCAGTTGAATGATTTCATGAGAATTTTGGCTCAAATTATCATGCAACCGTGAGTACTTTCAACATTGTTTTGTTTATTCCATATACATTCCATATTGAATGCAAATAATTACGACACGATATTTTATTTGCCAATACAGATATACTTCGCCTACTGCTCCACCTCTATATGTACCTCATTGCTTCGAGCCCAAGCCCGTATGCTCGCACCTTCCTCTTTACCCCGTCCATAAGGTTCTGTACAACGTCAGGTTGTAGTTTTTTTTAACAGAAATCCATTTTCTCTTGAAGTCCGCCTCCTATTTGACAACTTTTGGGTTCTTGCGGAGGGCCTGCTTCATAATCGCCCAATATTTCTCTATTGGGCGAAGCTCCGGCGCGTTGGGCGGGTTCATTTCCTTTGGCACGAAGGTGACCCCGTTGGCTTCGTACCACTCCAACACGTCCTTTGAATAGTGACACGAAGCGAGATCCGGCCAGAAGATGGTCGGGCCCTCGTGCTGCTTCAATAGTGGTAGTAAGCGCTTCTGTAGGCACTCCTTAAGGTAAACCTGCCCGTTTACCGCGCCGGTCATCACGAAGGGGGCGCCCCGCTTTCCGCAAGAGCAGATCGCTTGCCACACCATGTACTTTTTGGCAAACTTGGATAGTTTCTGCTTGCGAATCTCCTCCGGAACGCTGAATTTGTCCTCTGCGGAGAAGAACAACAGGCCCGGCAGCTGACGAAAGTCCGCTTTGACGTAAGTTTCGTCGTCCATTACCAGGCAATGCGGCTTCATCAGCATTTCGGTGTATAGCTTCCGAGCTCGCGTCTTCCCCACCATGTTTTGCCTTTCGTCGCGGTTAGGAGCCTTCTGAACCTTGTATGTACGCAGGCCCTCCCGCTGCTTGGTCCGCTGGACGAATGAACTTGACAAATTCAGCTTATTGGCGACATCCCGGACCGAACTTCTCGGATCACGTCTAAACTGCTTAACTACGCGCTTGTGATCTTTTTCACTGACGGAGCATCCATTTTTGCCGTTCTTCACCTTCCGGTCGATGGTTAAGTTCTCGAAGTATCGTTTTAGTACTCTGCTGACCGTGGATTGGACGATTCCCAGCATCTTACCGATGTCCCGATGTGACAACTCCGGATTCTCGAAATGAGTGCACAGGATTAATTCACGACGCTCTTTTTCGTGCGACGACATTTTCCCAAATTTACGAAAAATTGACAGTGAAGCATGGCCAACGTGATCTATACACTCTTATCTGATTATAAGCGAAAGCTGAAGATATAATTCCTAAAAATTAAATTTCTACAGCGTTTTTTCCGTGATGCAATTTTATGTGACACACCCTTTATTTGATTGAAAACATAAAAAAATCATGGAATAAAATGCTTTTCAAATGAAGCGAATAAACATCAAACGACGGACACTAAATCAAATTTCGGACACTTTATATTGTAATTTTTTGAACGAAAATCACATTACACTTGATTATATTGTATAGTCAACTGCGAAACACTTACCAAGCAATCACAGTAAACTGTTAACGATGATGAGGACTGATGAAACACGGGAGAAATTTGAATATTGATGAACGGGTAAATTCTACGTGCTCACGCTAAGCAAACGTCGAACACAATCGATAGTGAGTAGTGTTGATAGATTTTTGCCGATTAAGTTATAATTCAAATGTAGTTCTCATATGAAATGATAGTGAAACCAAGCGATTACTCTTAAGAAGCAATTGTGATATCAATTTTATAGTCATAACAGCAGTGCATTAAGCATTTCAAGATATTAGAACAAAGTGTCCGAAATATGATTCAGAACGGTATTTAGCGCCAAAATCAACGCGACATTAATTTCTTTTGTGTCGCGTCGCTTGACGTATTTTTGCTTTCGTCTTTTTACCGCGGTTTTGTTTTCAAGAATCACTGGTTTGAGTGACAGAAGCATCTAGCGTCTGAAAAGAAACGCCATGATGTGATATGAGGTGAAATAATAAATTCAAATCACGTAACTGCGACACTTGCTCTGTAATGTAATAATCATATATATTCCGTATAATATTTCATTATAAGTTATAACAGTTACATCAGGATACAATTTGCGAACTACACAATTAGCGAAACCACCTTAGCAAGGAACAAAAAAACAGGATAAATCTATAAACTGTAGAATCATTATATTCAAGATCGGTAAGTTTCTATTTTGGGTTGACATTTAAGCTCTGCATGATCACCGACGACCTTTTCTTCCATTAACTCCAACCAGTATCAAATCGTTAGTTAGTGTTATTATCATAATTAGCCATAAGCATACGTATTCTTGTCTCAGCTAGGCAGACCAGTCGGAGCGTGCTATCTCCCGCAGACATCAGCTATTCAATTTTATGGTCACATATCGGTTTTTTATATCATTGCACACGTCCAAAAGTTCGGTTTCTTACCCCTCGCCATCCTCCGAAACCATGCTGTTATGTGGCTTCTCCTGTTCTCATGCCCCCATAGGAGCAGTACTGATGGAATAATTCCACCGTAATGAGTTTTAGCACCAAACCCAATAATAATTAATCTTCGCTGTTACTTATCAAGATGTAAATGGGTACAAAAAAAAAATCAATTCGATACGTTGAAGAATTTCCGCAGAAGCAAAACTTGCTGCTGATTGTATGTACCAAATGCACATCACCGTTTGGTTTGTCTCGTCATCATAAAATCTCCTCTCAGTCACGATGCGGTTCATCTCAAATTGCCACACAACCGGAGGAGTTCGCCTTGCATACATGTCTGCGGCTGCGGCGATTGGCAGTCTGTCTGTCTGACGGCGTTGCATACCCACATCACCATACCACGCACGGCTGCATCTAGCCGGTCCTCCTCCCAGTTGTGCATCGATCGCCTTCGGCCACTGTCTGCCAAAACGATTTCTGTGCCGCTCGACTCCCGGTAACAGGAGATGCACCACTGCATCCTCTCCTATGTGGATCTCGCTGAAATACTTGGAAAATTCGAGAAGCTACGAATGCTACGAATGTTTCATCCTAGTAGTAGTGGTAGCTTGGACAGGAAATGAAAACGTAGCAAATCTTGCTTGTGCATTGGAGAAACGAGAATAATTTCGTTGTTATGTGTCATTAGCCAACAAAACAATCCTTCGATAGTGTCACCTCCCCCTCTCACTCTATTTCTGCAATAAATTTCCGGGATATTAACGGGCGACTTTCGTTACCAAAACGACACGGACGCATTCTACGTTCCGCTTTGGGCACTTTGTTGTGTCCCCGCTATCCGATACAGTCGCAGCACCGGCTGGGTGACTTCTTGAAATTGTTTGTGCAATATGTATACGGGCTGCAGTGTGTGATGTCTGAGCCTGATAAACATAACCCAACACACCCAACAGAACAGAGAGGGAGAGAAGGAAAACATACTCACCAGACAGTCATAAAATAAAATTGAAGGTCACACGAGCGACTGAGGGGAAAACTGCACAACGCGTCTCCGTCCCGCACAGTGGCCACTCTCCGGATAGCAGTCGTCAAATGAAATATCAACCTGTTGTAGGTGGATGATAGATATATTGGTTGATTATTCTTGAAACTGGATAAAAATAAATTCATTAGAATCATGTGTTTTACTGTGGAACTAACGTTCGTCAAATAAATAACAAACAGTAAACACAGCTTGCAAAAATGTTAGAATAGGGGAACGGGAATCCATCTCATTTCCGGTAGATGGGTGTAGTCTTCGATGTATGGTAAAGTATTAATCAAACAATTTCACAAAAATCACAATGAAGTATCTTTGGTTTTGACGTAGGCCTACGCCTTTCATTTCTGTACTGGTTTGTAAGTTAGAAGTTTCGAAGCGTTAATATCTCTTTGCCGGTTGCATGAAGTGCTATGATAAACACCTGATTCTGACCCATTCCATGAGGTTATGCACCAGTGAACCAAATTTCAAATCTAGTTTCAGGAGAAAATTGAAAACGTTATTTGAAGCACTAGTTATATCATAATTTTTTTGTAACAAATTTAATTTTCATGCACCAAATTTCAGGCGAGTTTAAAAAAACTACATAATTATATTTAAAATATTTTCGGTTTTCATTATTTTTATGTTTCTTGAGATATATCTGCACATGCTTAACCAAACTTCAATGTCTATGTACCATTGAATGGGTGAATCAATGCTTGTTTGAAGAGCCGTGGGTAGGCATACGTTTCATTTTATAATTTATGGGAAACAAGCATTTGAAAAACAGGTATTTTGAAGCGTTGTCACGTCACAAAAATAGAGCATTTTTTAAGTTTATCAGACGAACATTTTTATACTTGGGTTTCTCTGAGCAAACAAGGAAGGTCAACAACCCACAAAATTTGGTTGAGATCGGTCCACAAATAGAGGAGTATCAACTGTCTCCAGAAGTAGTCGTCACGTCACGAAAAGTATACGATCCATACCAGTGCACAATGGTCCAGGAGATGCATTTAAGTGGAAATTACCGTTTAGAGCTCGACAGTTTTTCTCTAGACAA